>NW_025937184.1:0-153853 GCF_000764305.2 Hyalella azteca
AACTACTGGACTCGATTTAAAAATGAGGCGGAGAGGGGGCGCTAATACCTTCGTCGGTGCTGCGCCGTATCTTAACCAAGTAACCAAGTAAGTAACCTTTGTTTGTTTTTGTCTGGAAGTTAGAACTTATGTGAGTTATGAGTGTAGAAGTAGCTATTTCCTCATGAATTAAGGCAGAAATAAAATTTCAATTGAGCCACATTAAAAATTGTATTAAATTTGCCACAGCTGCACTTATATAATAATTAATACCTACTACTTAGTTAATTAATTTCAATATTAGTATTTTTCATGATACTTGTTTGAAGGCTTAGGATACATTCATTATATAAGTAATATTATTTAATAATTAAACCTGTTACATTTTTTAAGGCACCATAGTAGCTCATTTTTTATTTTTATTAGTAGGTACCTTACCTAGCTATTTGAAATTTGAAGAGCTAGCTAGGTACCTACCTATATCTAAACTGCTATACATGATACTCAGATTTATCATTTCCTTCTTATTGCATTTCTTCCCAAGTAAGGCTTGCTGCTTGCCGTGCTTGGATTCATCACATAAAAGGTGTACATAATAAATAAATAACTGTACAATGTCTACTGGGGATTTTTTTCTTGTGACCCCATGGTCAGGAAGATGTGCCAGGTGCGCGGGAATTTATTTTGTCATTTTAACGACCTGTGCGGTGTGCCGTACTATGCTGGTAAAAAAATGAGCCGTGCGCTGTACTTTAGAAAGCTAAAATAGTTTTACTATTTTAGTCGACAATATATGCGAGTATATTGACTACGCGAGTCGAACTGACAATAATAAAATGTAAGACATGCCCGAGAACTCCGGGTTACTTCTGACTCTTCCGCTTGTCCGCCTTGTTGGATACGGAACGTACGGTAATTGTAAACTGCGGCTATTATACATACAAAATGTAAACAGACGGTGTTCAGTGTTGCCATATGTCTTTGGAGAAAATTTCTTCTAAAATAATGTTCTAGATTTCTCATTCACCAAATTTCCGTATCAAGAAAAATCATATACTATTATTGAAAGATAATTAAAGGCATACTGTACTGAGTAATGTGAGTATTACGTCTGTTCCTCCACAAACTGCTCGTGCGCGGCAGCGCGACCTAGAATTGATGGCCGGGATTGCGCGAAGAGAATCAATTTTCATTACATTGCGCCAACTGTGCACAGCAATAGCTTAAAAAAAATGAAAATGCGCGGGAAAATTCACCGAAAACATACATCATCCTGAGTGTGGTTGTTACCAACATAGTGCCTTCTTTTTATGTTACCTACTTAACTGTCTTTCATAGTGCCTGTCTTCAAAGTTCAAAATATTTTGTACATTTTACAATAATTGCCTGTTAGCCAAAATTTATTCAAATACTGAAATAGTAATAATATATAATATAGGCCAGTAGTTTTGTGTCCAGATTTTACTGTCTGATAGTCTGACTCTGATTTAGCCTATTATATAGTTGATAACTTTTTAGTTCTTGCAAATGATTCTCTTAGGTCCCTGTGTTGCCTGTGATTCATCAAAAATGTGTCTTTGTTATCTTGGACCTGGAGTACCATAAGGTTGAAGGTTTGAACATAAAATGGGCATTGAACATAGAAGTATCATATGTTACTCTCAGAGTAGAGTAGTGCATTTTGTCGACTCAGCATCATTAATTCATCAGAGTGAGAGTAGTGCCAACTTAACATCATCAGTCTCTCACAGTCTCACTCACCTAGTGAGTTGGAGAAATACTGGACTTGAGGAACACTTCCTTGTTCCAGCACAATCCTAAAACTTGTGTCATTCAATATAATCATCTTTCAGTTTGGATTTACATTGTTAAAAAAAAACAATTGTTCCAAAATGCTTCATGATCATTCAAAAGTGTTTTATTAAAAATCCTAATATATCCTGCAATATATTCTACTATTTGATGGCTGCTAGTCTTGCTGCAACTTAAATTTAGTGTCTTGTCTTCTTGAATTCTCAAGAGACTCAAAAAATAATTCTCAAAAATTTTTACAAAATTATCACTGATGATTGAGGATTGTTTCATAGTTGGATTTATTCCCATGGTTTGAAATTTAAATGTGATTTACCTTAATTTTATTGCAAATTCATCTATTTTTAATGTGTGTTTTGTTTGTTATTTTTTTCCTCCTCTAAGTCAAACTCAATTTATTGATTAGTTATCAGATCTCACCTTATTACTGCTCTCAAAATGCCTAAGAACAAAAAAGTTGAATCTGGCTCTGATTCAGATTCTGGACCTGAGGATGTAAGTATATTATCTTTTACACAACTCTATGTTTTTATTTAAAATATTTTTCTAATAACTTAAATTGTATATTTATTTTTGAGAAATAAATTGTAATGCATATATAAAATGGATGTTGGAAAATTTGCCTTTGAATTAAGCTGATTTCAATAGGGAAAGAGCTTGGCTAGAGGCCAGTAGAGGGAGATCAGTAACAAAATGTAAATAAACATATTGAATATAGATTTTAGAATATCCAACAAGCTAAATTATCATCACAATTCTTTGAAAGCTCATTTATTAGCACTTTAAACTTAATGATGCTTATTAGGAGGAAATTTTTGAGTTTTTGTTGCTGGATATGCTTATGTTAGATCCAAAGAATTATTTTTGTCATGTAGATTTCCTCATCAAAATTTCATTCACAAGCACATCTTTTTGACAATCAGATGTTTTATTGCTCAGCTTATTTCTTCAGATAAAATTTTCTGTTAATATATTCTTATTCTCACAGCGCAATCCTGCAAAGAAGTCCAAATCTGAGGCTGATGGAGGTAGCAAGAAAGGTGGGCGCAGCAATTCCCCCAAGCGCAATGAAAGCGGTGACCCCTACTGGGACCTAGGAATGCGCAAGCGTGTCACAGTCAGAGAGTTCAAAGGCAGCACCTTTGTAGACATCAGGGAGTACTATGAGAAGGATGGCAAAAATCTTCCTGGCAAGAAAGGTTAGTAGCTGATTCTGCTCAATGATCCCAAATTGGTTTTATTCATGATGGTTAAAATATCTTGTATTTTTTTTAAGAAATAAAACATTAAATTGTTAAGGATTCTTTGTAATCATAATATTATTTAAAATTTATCCTTAAAGAAGTTCCTAAACTTGATGTTGTCAGCTGAAGAATTTACTAAACTAAATCAGAAGAATTTAAGATAAAATAAAGAACAAAATGGAACACAATTTTCCATACTTTTCCATTGAGAATGTGTTAATAAAATGTACTTTACAAACCTTAGGTCTCAATGTGCCAGGATTAGTGTGTTGATGTGATTAATATTCGCAGGCATCTCATTGAAGGCTGGAGACTGGGGGCTCCTCAAGGATCTCATCGAGGATATTGATGACGCTCTCCGTCAGCACTGAGTCAACTATATCTTTCATTTCTTTTCATCTGTGATGTATTACATTGAAAATTGGCTTTATTTTCATATATGACAAAGGATTTTTTTGATGTCTTGGACTACGAATTGTGTAGATCTACAAATTTGTTGTTTGTAACTGTACTTGTAGGTAGCTTGGGGTTATTCTTTCCCTTAGGTTTTTGCTACACGTAATTCGTAGATGCGGGAGAGTCATCTGGTACTACCAAATTTTCTTGTTGTGATTTGTTCGATGGAAAGTTTGGGTGAAAATTGTTGGAGTGTTTATTTTTATCTTTAGTTAAAGTATGAATGTCAGTTGCTGGCATTAGTATTTAGTATTCACATCTGCTGCCACTTGATGATTTAGAATAAATCTAATAATCTAATAAAGGTTGAAGTCATCTGAAGTCATTTTATTATGGTCTTTGAAGGAAAATGTATGCAGCCTGTCAGAAGGGTACGTCTCTGATCGCACTCGAGGCTATCTATGTATGCTCGATATCGAATGGTTCAAGCTCTATGTCGTTGTAACGAGAACATTTAAAATTAGGGTTCAATTAAATTTGAAGAGGAATATTTTGGTGAACCGCTTTTGCATGAACTACGTATTATTATTGTTACTTCTTTGTGGTTGTTTGCTGTTTTGCCTCGGTTTTGGTTCAGGTTCAGCAACACAACTTTATACGTAGTACAATCAATAGTATGTCACTAAAACTGGAAAGCCGAGGCTCGACATTAGTCATTTATGTAGTTGAGTATCTCTTTTTATATTGTGAAGCCTCGAAAAAGTATTACACAATGAACAACAATGGGACTGATTTAATCGTGTTAGCCCTTTGGATGCACTTTGTTAATGTAAAGTTAAATTTCATTGATTGTACAAGTTAATAATCAATAAATTTGTGGAAAGATAAAGGGTCCTCCTGCTGCCAAGATTATTTTAAATTGCTTCGCTAAAATTGCAGAGACTATTTTTGGCGTTAATTTGGTTCTAATTGCTGTGTAAATAAATATTAAAGTGTGAACGGACTAATTTGGGTAAAAAATGACTTGGACGCCACGAGTTCTCTCTGAAGGAAAAGGATTACGGTGTACAATATTTTTTAGCTGCCTTGAGTATATTTGGAGACTTAGTTCTTCGGCCTTTGAAATAATTGAGGATCTGCACTTGAAAGAAAGTGAAGTCTATATAGCGATTAATTACCATTTCGAAGGGGGAAAAAATTATGCATTATTGGCATTGGCTATTTAAATGGGCGTAATGAACTACGTCGAGATCGGCTTATTCGTTATTAAGTTTGGCTCATGAGAGTAAGAAGATGATCGGAATGGTTGAGATGTGTTAATTAGTTTCACATTATTCTCTCTGTTAAGAAGGGAAGACGGAGCGCTCTACACTACGTAACAATCATTAGCAATAATTTGACGAATGAAGATGGAGAAAAATGAAGACAAGTTGTGTTGCGACTTTGGTGTCTGCGAAGCACTAATGGAAGTAATTGAGCAGCCTCAGGATCTGTGTGGAGCAAACACAAATTATGCTGAAGGTGCTAAGAAATTAGAGATCGTGCAGAATACGTGATATATGTCAAAGTGGAGCTAATAATTTATGCTGGCTTTCACTGAGGCCGTTCGTATTGACGTGATAAAGAAACTGAGAAGGTACTGACTTTGTAAAGTATTATTGGTTAGTTTCGATGTCATTTGTATGAATTATCAATAAGTTATTGGTTCGGCATTTATTGCCGACTTTGTGTAGCCTGCTGAAGTTCAGCGTGACCGTGGACTAAGAAGTCCTAAACAACTCGACATGAGGTCATAAGGTAAGGTACCAGCTCTTGGAATCGGAGGAAAAAGTTCCGTTGTATAAAAGAATCTTGACAGAAGGAAGCAGGTTTTCGGTGCCTAAAAAGTAAAGCCATGTGAGGCAACGCGAACGTCGGGTTTCGGATTGGGAGCTATCCTTTTTTGTCCTGTTTATTATTAATTTGGCTACATGAGGTACAACAAACGTTTACATGTTTGAGAACTACGCAAAGTGTTTGTCAGAATCTATATTCTTGTGGGAATCGAAAGCATGTAAGTTGACTTAGTTTGTCTTCAGAGCAGGTCTTACAAATGCCCTTCAACATTTCGTACACAAACCTGGAGCAAAAGGAGGGAATTATATAGAGGTAACATACAGGAAGAAGCATTACGAGCTCAGATACTCTGATAGAATTGCCGTATCTACCCTTAGCGGCTGCATATACTGAAATGGCCATGTATGAAGCATCGCCGCTGGTGATGAGATGTGTTGGAAATATACGTCTATAAGTATAACTACTATGTAGACAAACATCAAATGTTTTGAATGGTGACAATCAAGTTGGGGGGGGGGTAGCTCCTTTTGCAACCGAAAGATTAATGAAGGCTGGGGTAGTATGCTACCTGGGAGAAGTTTTTTTTCGTGAATTGGCCTGCATGACGCTGTTATAAGTGTCATGTGTAATCCAATATTATTTCAAGATCACATTCAACTTTCAAGATTACTGTTGTCTGCCATCCACTATTCAAAAGCGACGTAAGGCTTTTTTTTTGGCATAATTACATTTTGGTTTATTCCTCTTATAGTTCATTATCTTCAGCTTTCCTATGAACATTTCTTGAAAGGGGGTCAAAGTGAAAACTCATCTCCCTTGTCTACTGAAAGTTACTTGGTTAAGATGAGGCGCGTACCCACTGAAAAAGCAGGCGGGTCCGCCAAATTGTCGATTCAGTTCAACGAGCCTTGCATCTGGCAAGGACCAGTCCAATCCAAATTTGTTGTCTGTTCGCATTAAAAATTGAAAAAAATAGCTTTACAAATTTTAAATTTATATACGAACACAAAATTAGTTTACTAAAAAAAGCAGAAGTTAATATGACGGAACAGTACCAAAATATTAAAAGTGTTCGATCCTTCAAACGAATTGCCTATCATTGTTCTTATGCAAGGGTGTTTATTGACAGTCGCCTGTTTCGCATTGACAGATTTTGATGTGAAATTATTCTTCACCTTGGCACAGGCATGATGTTTTAATTATGTCGGGGAACAACTTGACACCGGAGGAAGAGCTGGTACGTTTATAATTGCTCATTGCAAGTTTTAAATCATGATGGACCGACGGAGATTTCTTTCTCATTTGATGGTTGTATAGTCAGGTCTCTTCAAAATTATTAGGTTGGTAGGTAGTTCAAACTTCAATCTTATCACATTTTGATGCATTATCATATGTATATTATAAGGAAGACTGAATTTGATTGTGTTCAATTTGGCTCTAATACTCGTTTGCAAAGAAACATTATTTTGAAGTTTATGTATGAGTTTATGAAGTCATTAGCCTATTATGTTATTGAAGTTTGATTGATCAAGCTGTTGACTCAACACTCAAGAGTCAAGACTCCTAGACGTGAATGAATGCAAGTTATGCAACATTGCTTGAACTCGGCACAAAAAATGCATGTATAAGAAAATTAATGATTGTTAATGCTTTAGTTCATGTTAATTGTCAATTAAGAACCTAAGTCCAAAACTGGAAAATTGTGCAAAAGCATTTGTACCTAGGTATTCAAACTTTCAGTGAATGAAACATGAATGCATTTGATTTGATGCCTGATTGATGGGGGACAATTTTGAATTTTACCCATTCTTATTGCCCTTTGGGCCTTTTCCAAATTCTTCAGGAAAAACTAGGGGAAGTACCTAGAACATATTAATGATGATATTTGCCCACACTTTTGAGAAGTGCTCATGAAAGAATTATTTTAGCTATGATTTTTAAAAAATTCTGTTAAGTATTCCTAATGGAATACGGTACCTAATTCTTTGATGCAAATTTATACAATTTTTTATTTATATCCATAAATTTAATTTTTCAAACTATTAATATAGTATATACTAGGCTTAATATAGTAACTCTTTTTTGCCATAAAGGCCAAAAATTTATAGTTAGAATCAATAGTAGTAAAATATAATGAAGACAAAAAATCCATCTAAATTTTTATTACTTTTGTAGCTAGCCAAAACAATCTGAAATATAAGGCATAATTTTCTAAAACTAAAAGTCACAGGTGAAAGAGAGCTTTTCATGGGTGAATCTTGAAATTGTGGATAAAATATTATTTTATCTCATTTCTAAAACCCTAGTCATGGCAGCAGGGTAAGAATTTTCCTACTTATGAATGAAATTTTTCACCTTGAAAGTGACAAACTTTTCATACATTTAGAATCTTGCAGCCATATGCTTGGTAGTATAGTTCATTTATTTTTGCATCCAGTTTTTAAGTACAAACTAGTTAGAGTATATGACTGTATGCAATTTGTCCATGTTTCTAACCCATGTCTGATAATGTTACCAATCCTGTCTGGCTATTGACTGACTTCTATAAACATTTATGTATATATATACACAGTATACTACCTAATCCATATTTTAATGATTTAATGTCCACAAAAACAGAGCCAAAAGATGCTCTGTGATTTTTCTCTTTTGTATGTCCATAAAGTGTTACACTTATAGTGTGGGAGTGCGTGATGTTGCATATGCGGCCTTGGGCAGAATAGAAATAATATACTCATATACTGAGCTTACATTCAAACATGACGTGTATCAACTTTCATCCATGTTAACTTTGCTGATTGTTTGAAAATGCTCTTTATATAAGTTATAGGGGTATATAAATGTATATAATGTACATATGATATAGCCATTAGGGATTAATTATCCTGGAACTTGTTCATATTTTTGATCATTCTTATTATTATTTAGCAATTGATTTTATTGAAGTTTGAGTTGAGATTTGGGCCATTTGGCACATAAGAACATGTATGTTGCATGAAGTAGATATTCAGTCAGTTCATGTTTTTTCAATTAAAGTAAATAATGTACATACCTATCATAAATCCTGGTTTGCTGCTGAGTAGCAGTGAATTTTTTTTACTCATTGAGACTACAAATCTATTTCATTTGGTTGAGCCTTGAAGCATATTTGCTTTGTATCTGTTAGATGTAGATTCAATAAATATTATTGTTACCTGAATATCAATTTTTTATTTTGACAGGTGAGTACGAGATTGTCATGGCCCTAATGAGATATCTTTTTATGGCTGGGGTAAGTTGACTTAACATTAATTATGATAAGCTTTCATATTAACTAAGGATTAGATGGCAATTTATTCGTTCCATGTTTTTAATTTAGTTTGAAATTGCCCTACAAAGTACAAGCTCCATGAAAGTTTAAATAAGAATAAATGGTTTAACCCATGTTGGATGACATAAATACAACTTTCTCTACATTTGAAACGGAAAAACATTTTATGCAATTTTAAAGCTGCTACAATTTGAAGTCGTGTTGCTGCCAATGAAGAAATGCATAGCATATAAAATATATATATGGTATACTTTATAGCTACGCTTTGCTGCTGCAGTAAGGAATTGCTAAGAGACAAACTGAAGCTGTGCACCTCTTGCTGCTGTGCACCTCTTGCTGCTGTGCACCACTTGTTGCTGTGCACCTCTTGCTGCTGTGCACCTCTTGCTGCTGTGCACCATCGTTGATGAGCTCTTGCATCGAGTCAAGCTGCGCACAACATTGCATGGCACTCAGTAAATTGAGTGTATCGTTATTTACTCAATAAATTGTCCAAATAACGATGCACTTTTTCCCCCTTACGTGGGTCATCCTGACTTGGTTTGGCCTATCATAAGGACGTATTAATCTTATCACGCTGAAAGTGTTACTATTTGGATCACACGCCCCATTCATTTTTAACGCATTTTCTCATTTATGGAAAAAATGCACTATTGTGCTCGCCATGTCTGTCCGTCCGTCTGTCTGTCTGTCCGTGACTTCAGTTTTCGTCGACGAGAAAATGCGCTCTCTGTCACTCACTGCGGTGAGTACTGAGTTATATTTTTTTAGTTTTGGCTCAATGCGACGTATTCGTACCCTGAAGACTGCCACGAAAGACATTGATTAATATGGGCATGAAAGGCATTGATTACTTCCGCTAATATTAAAAATGAGTGCACTTAATTACATCGGTGCAGTGCAATCAGTTTTGCAGTGATTACTTTACAAGAAAAGATTGGGCGTTACTACGATATTCACGCCAGCGCGGTACACTTTCCCTCGCTGTCTGAACTCGATTGCTCTCTATATTGTAGAAAGTTCGTGATTTATTGCGTGCGTGACGCTAGCGTTACACGAAATTTAATTCATTCTTTAGCTTAACCAGGTTATAGTAATTAAAGCTCAGGAGTGTGAATAGTTTGCGTAGAATTTCTCTTCTTCGTCGTCGTTAAAACTGAAATAAAATGGCGTTTTCTACATATTTTCTCTCGCAATAATATTGATTCGCTCTACGCTACTGTTTTCTTTGTTTGCGTGGTAGTTTGGAGCTTTTTAACTATCAAACTATTATTTATAGGTATTGAATGGTACGCGACGTAAATTCAGCTATGATGTTTACTTCTCTTTGTCCAACTCAATTTGTGTTTTAAAATTACGTGCGGTTATTCATAAACATCATTGTTCTACTGAACGCGCCGCCAATCCAGTTTCAATTTTATAGCTTCCAAAGTCAAATGGGCTTTTGGTTCTTCAATAAATAATTTATTCATTTTTATTAAAATTGCGCCAAATTCATCTTTATCCCCAACAAACTGAATAACTTCACAAAATAATTCATTCATCGCCTTAGTAATGGTCGTTGTATTGTTCTTTTACGTCATTTGACAGCCAGAGAAATGAGTGAGATTTTCTGCAAATTGCGAAGCACATTTACCCTAGCGTGGGTCACCCTGACCCAGTTTGGCCGGACAAAATAGCCTTTCAGGGCTACGCACAAGTGTCGTTATTTGAACCATATGATACATTAATTTTCTGTACCATGCTGACGGAAAAAGTGTCACTATTTGAACCATAAGATACGTTAATTTTTTTAGTGTTTTCTGCACCATGCTGACGGAACAAGTGTCACTATTTGAACCATAAGATACGTTAATTTTTTTAGTGTTTTCTGCAGCATGCTGACAGCTGGCGATGCCTACAAGCTTGACCCGCACATAGACNGAGTACTGAGTTATATTTTTTTAGTGTTTTCTGCACCATGCTGACCGAACAAGTGTCACTATTTGAACCATAAGATACGTTAATTTTTTTAGTGTTTTCTGCACCATGCTGACGGAACAAGTGTCACTATTTGAACCATAAGATACGTTAATTTTTTTAGTGTTTTCTGCAGCATGCTGACAGCTGGCGATGCCTACAAGCTTGACCCGCACATAGACGTAGCATTCGTACGTTACGATGAAGTGAATACATAGCGTGGCCATTGTCTGGCATCCGTTAGTGGCGTGAGAGACGGCGCTTATATGTTGTGAGACCTGTTCTCATGTGTAACGCATTCTGGTGCCGCATACATGGTGGTGGTGGTGGTGGCTTTTTGGTGAGTGGATGTTGGTGATGGTGAGGGGTGTTGGTAATGGTGAATGAATGTTGGTGGGAAAGGGTGTTGGGGGTTTTTGTGGTGTGAGGTGTTGGGTTTTTTTTTGGTGTGAGGTGTTGGGGGTTTTTGTGGTGTGAGGTGTTGAGGCTTTTGTGGTGTGAGGTGTTGGTGGTGATGTGTGGGTGTTGGTGGTGGTGTGTGAGTGTTGTTGGTGGTGAATGGGTGTTGGTGGTGAATGGGGGTGTTGGCGGTGATGTGTTGGTGATTGTGGGGTGTGTGAGGTGTTGATGGTTGTGTGTGGGATGTTGGTGGTGGTGGTGTATGGGGTATTGATGAGTGGTGTGGGTGTGGGGTGTTGGTGGTGGTTTGTGGGGTGTTGGTGAGTGAGTTGGTAGTTGTTCATATGTTAACTCAGAATATCACAGATAAACTGTTCCAGGCACAGTATTAGCGTTGTTCCTAAATATTAGTTTCTAATGTGCCAGTAAGTGTTAAAAATTGGCACGCCGTACGTTGTCGCTAATATTATATGACCTTTATATATAATACTGGTAGCGTGGATCATTTATAATTGCATACTAAAGAAAACGTGTATTTGATTTGCATCCATGCTACCATGAACTTGTCGTAGGCTGTTCATTAGCTTTTGTCTCCCAGCATTGCTTCATAAATTTGCTACAGTTATCAAAAAGACTGAAGAATAGAATAAGAGTTGAAATTTGCTTCATCGGAAGTTACAATGATTAGTCTTTTTAATTAGTGATTTAAATCTGCATCTGCCTATCCTTGAGGAATGCATGCAACTCAGCGTATGGATCGTACTCCTATAAGAAACGGTGTCTAACTGCAGGTCTCAGTTGTGGGAGTAAGTTATTGTGCAGGTAGGATTCCTTACTTTAAGTTATTATGTAGGTAGGATTCCTTACATTAATTTATTATGTAGGTAGGATTCCTTACGTTAAGTTATTATGTAGGTAGGATTCCTAACATTTATTTATTATGCAAGTAGGATTCCTTACATTAAGTTATTATGCAGGTAGGATTCCTTACATTAAGTTATTATGTAGGTAGAATTCCTTACGCTAAGTTATTATGTAGGTAGGATTCCTTACATTTCCCTTCTCTGTCTCTCTCGTGCGGGCGGCCGACGTCCCGTGTAAGCGACCTCTTGTTCGAGTGTCTTCGTTTCTGTTGCTTTTCACCTGTCCCTCCTTGTCACTTCGTCTCTTTGAGATGCTAACGCTGCTTCTTTCGAGCCAGCTTCAGCGCGCTGGACAATTGAGACCTTCCGCCCCTTGTGGGTGATGAATGATTTTTGATTTAAGAAACTTGCTATAATTGAGACCTTCTACCTCTGGTGATGTTCATTTTGACTTTCGGTACCAGATAACTAATTAGCTGAAGCGCTAGTAAACATGTATCGACTAAACTAACTAACTCCTATTAGAAAACGTTAAAAGAACATGGGGTTACTTAAAGAACATGGGGGTCCTTGATGTTTGACTGCGTTGGCTGACGCCCATACTTATATCTAGGCACTGTTAGGATGGTGGAAGTTGATAGCAATATTGTTTGTAGATGTCGTGTTGTGATCACGATTCTCTGAATAAATACAAAACAACTAATTTTGTACAGAAATACTTCATATATCATCTGAAGTTTATTCCAAAAATATATAAATAACGTATTAATTCAGCGATCATTCAATTTAAATTTCTTTTAGGTAAATTATGTCTACTTGCACGCGGTCATCTTTAGTTCATTTAATTCTACGTTCAGCTTGACAAAAATCGTATGGAGGCGTGAAAACAAATTAATTACGAATTAATAATTCGTGGCTCGAATGGCTGTTGTGCGACCAGATTAGTTGCTTCAATATTAGTACAATAACTAAGCTACATTTTTATCATTTTTTTATTATTGAAATTATGAATACCAGATTAGATGCGTTCCATTGTAGCGTTGTAAGAATTATCTGGAGTAAAAGAGTTCCGTTATAGCTTTTGAATATTAGTTATTGGGGAAAGAAGTTCCGTTATTTGTCCCAGTGCTTGTGTAAGTTCTTGCGTCTGAGTTTTTGGACATGCTGACGAAAAGGTTGCAATTTGTTACGAAATTTGCGTGAAGTAAGCCAGGGTTGAGGTCAGCACATGACAACAGCTGTCAGTGTAGCGGCACATTACTGGTGGTAAGTTAACCACGTTGTTAGCGGTGTTTAGTTAACCACGTTATTAGCGGTGGTTAGTTTAACCACACCAGACAGCGCTCCCGCTCTCAGCCTCATGCTCGTCCAGTTCAGTTAACGACGCGAGGCGGTCACTTGGTTTGAAAAAGACACGCGTTTTACGTCATCTGTAATGAACTCTTGACTTATAGTGTGCGTTGGCCGAGTGATCATCGTCTGCGTGTTGTGTAATGAGGGAAATTCATGTCATCATGAACATTTTCATCTTCATACGCAGGCATGTTAGGTTAGTGAATTACCACGCGGACATAATTTTGAAGAATTTTTACCCTGTTCCGATGTTTGTAATAATGATATATTATAGTTATTAACCTTCTTCAAATTTGAATATAAGTATTATCCTTCATATTGTAAAATTAACCTTCGCTTAGTTGTATCTAAAGTGATCTTTTTCCAACACCGGCTATATTCTATATAGGTTCGAAATATTTTGTATGTCTCTTTTTCCTTCAGGTAATTTTTCGACAGTATCTGAGCTTACGTACCGTGTGTTGAGGTATATTGACACCCGTATATATTAGTTATGCATAAATACCCGTCGAGATAAATATAATAAACAACTGAACTACATTTCTACACGCGTTGTTGACGGGGTTAGGAAAAGTACGCTCTGAATCATTGACTACAAAAATTGTTAACGTGTTCATCAAGCTGTATTGGCAGTCGAGTCAACATTTACCACCTATTAAACAGTCGAGTTTACTCCCTGCAGGCTCGAGTGCACCTGCCGAGAATCGCGCTCTATAAATCACAGGTGTAATCTTAACGGATGTTCATAGAACGCTGCATGCCGGCATCATTAATTTTTGTATTGAGATAAATATGCCCTCTACAGGACTGTTGTGTCTTGAGCAGCGCGCTCCTATTGTAGGCTGTTGTGTCTAGAGCACCGCCTACTATTGTAGGGCTGTTGTGTCTAGAGCACCGCCTACTATTGTAGGGCTGTTGTGTCTAGAGCACCGCCTACTATTGTAGGGCTGTTGTGTCTAGAGCACCGCCTACTATTGTAGGGCTGTTGTGTCTAGAGCACCGCCTACTATTGTAGGGCTGTTGTGTCTAGAGCACCGCCTGCTATTGTAGGCTGTTGTGTCTAGAGCACCGCCTGCTATTGTAGGCTGTTGTGTCTAGAGCACCGCCTGCTATTGTAGGCTGTTGTGTCTAGAGCACCGCCTGCTATTGCAGGCTGTTGTGTCTAGAGCACCGCGTATCATGATTTTATTTCTGCAAACACGCTTTTTGTTCAATGTTTTACTGTCAGTATCCAATAAAATGTATTGTATTGATTATTGCTTCTATGTTTTATTATGTGATCGCTTCACCCATCAAGTGATTTTTTGCGAAGAAACGTCGGTTCCGATGTTTATGCTCTCAACTGAAGATATAGAATAGACGCTATTTAATGATATTGCATTTATAAAGCAAAAGAGACACAATTAGTTATTTTTTCTCCTCATTTTGAAAGTTGAGAAATACCTATTTAGTACCTGAATTGAAAGATATCATTCACTTCCCTACCCATGGAAACCGTATAAAATTTTCAATTATTTTCTTGCGGTTATCCAGGCCGTCTGTTGTTTGAGTATTTCTCATGAACAGTTACATTGCTATGCTATTATTCCCAGACAATTAAGTTGTTTCTTCTCAATCGTGCATCACCGGTGAGCAGATGTGCGTTCGACTCTCTGATAATGCACAAGACGATCTGGCTTGAAAGACATGACGTTAACCGTTCGACTCTCAGGTAATGCACAAGACGATCTGGCTTGAAAGACGCGACGTTAACGTGAGAACTCACGTCACAGACCATGGCCTTTGTAACGTTCTCCGCACTCTTGGATATCTTAACTTATATGCTTCTAATCACCTTCATAAGGGGTTTTCAGTTTGAAAGTCAATATTTGGTTTCACTTGAAAATGATGTTCGACGTTTAAGAAAATTTGTATTGTGCATAATTCTCTTCAAATAGGCGTCAATTCGATAAAAAAATTCAGTAATTGATATTTGTTTTTCCGCTAGTTTCTATTTAATCATTTGTATAGTCTTTTTGTGCGCTTCCCTGTGCATCAAATGCAAATTTTAAAGAGGTCCGCCCTGTTAAATTGTTTCTAGTTACCTGACGCGAGCGGCAACGACCTTTTGGCTGCGTGCAGCTGTTATCTCTGCCCTCTCATTGCCGTGTGCGGCGTCGTGGCGGTAGGTTGTTGCTGGTCCTGCTCCGCACTCTTGCTCTCAAACCCGGCTACGTTAATCCTTTGAAGTGTTGGTCGTTGAAGAAATACGTGTTTTTTCCGCGGCCTCGAGAGTCTTGCAAGATTGTCCATGTAAACAAAGAAGGAACGATGTTTGCTATTAGTTCTTGCGACTAAAGAAGATGGTCCAGAAAACGTGTATTCTTTAAAATGTTAACTGGAATTAACAGTTCGCATTGTCTCGGTTGCCCTATTGGATGATAGTGTGTTCGTCAGCGCTGTATTATGAGATTAATTTATGATACATGCCGACACTTGATAGGCTTTTCACAGAATTTAAATACTGTCATTTGCATGGTCTTGTTATAGAAAATATTTCTTTACTTGTCCTCTGGGTATTTGGTTTCAAGGCTCCTGATACCGAGCTGATCTCGAAATTTGGTTGATCTGGTATCGGGCTTAAAGAGTGTACAATTTTCCTACAATTTTGTTTTAGTTGTGAGTATCTTAGGATTATGTGTTTTATTTATTTTTAACTAAATAAGTGAACTGAGTTAGAGCCTTGTTTTTGTTATATCTCGGCTTTCATTTAATTTATTCATCCATGCGAGGGCGTCGGTAACAATTTATCGTGCGACGATACCGTTTATGTGCCGATTGTGTACCGTATAAAGAACCCGACGAATTACCGTGTTATGGTACCGACTGTTCACTGCACCACGGTACCGAGTTTAGATCGCACGTTTATAACGTTAGTGTCCCTAACATTTTTACCGATTGCTTACTACGCGATGACGTTCTCAACGATCCGCTGAATTATAATACCTGATCGTGTACCGTGCGAAGCCTGTACCTGTACCAGTAGAGAACCGCAGTTTGTTGGTGCCAAAAACACGTACACGCTGCATGCTCGATCATCTTACAATCATCGTCTTTAAATGATCGTTAATTCTCGCTACACGTCTACATATCGTTTCTTTGTGTAATTCGGTGGAAGATTTTCTCTAATGCAAATTTGATTGAAGACCAGAGCATGCTTTTGATTAATAATCTTTTTATATTTTTTTAACCAAATTTATTACTGGCGCCGGGAGTAATAAATTATTATTAAATTTTATTGCTTTATTAAAAATTTATTGCTGGCGCCGGGAGATAAAAAAGCAGGTTAGCAAATTAAATTTTAATGAAATGCGACGTTCCATATATACAATATTTTATTAACGAACAGGTGAAGGGTTTGCAACACTTGAAATTGAACTTTTGGAAATGAGAGTAGTACAAATCAAGGGTATTTCGGATAGAGTTTGAAATAAAAGCTTACAATTAATTTGAAAATAATTTCAGCATCTGGGCGAATCCTGTAGTTTGGAGGTTGATAGCTGGAGACTCGGTCTTCATAATGAGAGCCTCAGCTATCATCAGTCTCGATGGGTCGGGGCACCGCATAACTATGCTGGTGCAGGCCTCCAATGTCGCTCGGGTGATGGTCTCATTGTGAGCCTCCCGCATGTGGTTCTTAGGTCCTCCATATTGTAGGTGGCATGTGAGTCGATTAAGTCTACAATGTTATATGTTACATGAAAATTTATAACCATTAGTTTCTTGAAGCAGACCAGATTTTTTACAGGGATTATTATTCATGACAAGGTTTTAATTTTCATATTTTTGTAGTTTATTTTTTATTAATTTTTTTTTTATTATCAGAAGTCTTATTTTCTTTATTCGCTTTCGTTTCTCAACAACATTTCGTTCTCGAGCTAATTTCTTTCGTTGACACCAGTCATTCGGTTTGTTAGTATGCACATTATGTGTATTGACACTCTATGCATATTTGTGGTTGTTCATTTATAATATGGATATAATAAAAGGCGTAAAACGTTTAAAAATGGATTCTTATAAGAGGAATACCGTGTCTTCAGTGCCGAAGAATAGCTATAAGTCGTTATTAGGCCTTCTAGGCCGACTATAATAAAGCCTCTACTACCGAGATTTTTTGCCTGACTCGCATGATTGCCTAGGAGGAAGAGCCTCAGGTTCGCTTCCGACGCGCATTAGTCTCGTGAGCGACTTATGAACGTGCTTTATTTTCCGCTTCTGCTGGAACGGAGTTCGTGTTCAGTGTGTACAAGCGTAACATTAACATCCCTGCAGCCACAGCAACTACTCTTTAAAGCTTTTTCTGTGATGCCAGTCACCGTTACCATACAGAGTGCGCGGTCAGAGGAGAGCAGCGTCTGAGTGCCTCGAAGTGTTTCTTCTTCTCTTACCTCGAGCTTTAGTAATGACTTGTATAGTTCTTGTGATATCCATCCCCGTTACTATTCAGAGAAGAGCGTGTATGAGCAGGATGGCTTTGGTAGCTTGGTCGCGTACGGTATGCGTGTGTGTAATGCGCGGTGACACTGAACTTCGACATGCAATGCGACTACTATATATGTCGCATGTTTTTTACGCCATGCCGGAAATTATAGTATCCTTTTTTACGAAAAAACTGTAGAGAAAGATATATTTTATAAAGTTAGACTACATGAGCTTTTTTTCCTCTACGGATTGGCATGTTATAAATCACTTCGATGATATTTTCAAAGCAGTGTTATTCTTCGTGACATTCACACTAAGAATCCCGTGGTGCTTAACCATCTTGCCATTTATTACTTCATGTTAGAAAGCCAGAGTACATAATTTTTTAAGCTACTAGTATATAATCGTTCCTGTCGTCCTTCCCTCTCAGATCATTTTAACTCACTGAACTTGCCTACGGGTCGATGAATATCACTGCTTTTGTTCCGTTTGTTCATTCGGTGGACAGTTGTTGAAATTATAGTGTTGTTCCAGCCGTGTAAACGCAACCCGTTGTTGGCTGTAACAGTGTCGACCAGAAGTGTTGGGGGGCGAACGCTCAGTGCAGGCGTAATGCGGCAAACGGTATCCTTAATACGGAGCCTAGCTATGTGATCACTCTTCTATGTGTACTGACACTCTAGTGTGACATACAACGATATCAATTATTGTCTTGGATGAATAATTATTTGCTTGTTGTATTCGTTGTGTTAAGTCTGTGCAAGTATTTGCTGTTATTATTCAATATCTTGACAACTTTTATCGCTGCCTGATTCGTTAGTTAGCAGTTGAAGGCTGAGTCGTTATCGGTTAAAGCTAGTCAAGTCAAGACCTCCGGTGTATCCAACAGTTATCCTTCAGTTTATCCTACAGTTTATCCTCAAGACTCGTGTGGATTTAAGATTTTCTCCTTCAGTATATTTCCCGTGAATCTTCGACAGCTTAAGATTGTTGAGATATTTTCCGTTAGTGGTATTCACTAGAAAAATTTTCTGTATTTTTGACTTAGCTTCATGTTCATTGGTTTGTCAATCCTATCACCGACCAGTTGATTACACTCAACACTTGTTTGATGAATCCATTACACTGAATACAAATTTTCTACAATGATGTCGTAAAGATGTACCTAATTTTATTTATAGTTGTTCAGAATAGAAATGAATTTTTGAGCTTTCAGTTCTTGATGGATTTCGATAGGGTTGTAAGTCTTGGCAAGCTCGACCACGCACAAAATTTTAACTGCCATTTTTCTGAATTGCACATTACAAGTCTGTTGATATTTTTTACAGTGCAGCGACTCGCATAAAGTCTCGCGTCATCGTTATGCTCAGATTGTGAATTTCTGCTTATAATGCAGCGGCTACATTTCGGCATCGTTGGTGATGTCAAATAAGTGGATGTGTGGCGAGAGCGGCAATAGTTAACGTATGACCGCTGTCTCGGGCAGATCTGTTGGGTTATACTAAGTGATATTTGCACCAGTCTTTCCACGCGGTGTGCACATTTTTAGCAATAATATATTTGCTTTTATGCACGTCAATATGTTTTTTACTTCGAATGATGGTGGTTTGGTTTTGGGGTAGAATTATTGCTTGGAATTTTTTTATTTAAAAGGTCTCGTGAACTTTGCTTCATTAATTTCTTCTCGATTTTGAAATTTGACTGTTTTCTGTTGTTGGATTGCAAGATACACGAGGTAATAAACATTGCATTTTCTGCTTGATAATTCGTCTCCTGATCAGAACAAATAATTATAGGCATTGCATCTCACATTTGATGCCTTGTTGAACAAATCTTGAATTATTCTTTGTATTAGTACTTAAGCTTGTGCTCTGCACTAGCTAAGGTCTCGACACGCGTGAAAGTTTTTTTTTATTTGTGTGTGTGTGAGTATTTGTGTGTTTGTGTGTAGAGAACGTGGCTGCTGCTAAACAATCCTCGAGAAAATCAATCAATATAATTGAGATTTTATTAGTTCCCCCATGCAATGCCCAGTCATAATTGGCAGGAGTTTGCGATATGGTTGATTTGGCGCTCGTGACGCAGATAGATCCGCTAGATGCGGTCACGCCGAAGGTCGCATGGGTATTGCAGATCTCAGGATTACTATTGCTTAAGCCCCGGCTACCAAAAACACTTTCCCTTGACACCGTCTCGCCCTCGCTGTATCACCGGGCCATTTATTGGTGTTGGTTATGTTTATATCCACAGTTGTTGGTAAATCGTGACGTCTTGGTTTCTACCATCGCATGAGTTTTGCCTTTTTTAATCGGGCAATTAATGATTTTTAGCAGCGCCCTCTCTCAAAAAAAAGAACGGTAGAGTGCATTCGTATCACATTTGAAAATCTGCGCCCATTTTTTAGTACGAACTATTTACGCCGCCATGTTGTTCTGATGTGCGACTGATTTGCGCATTATAGCTCGGCCTTAGGAAAGCGTTGATTTATTCTTTTTAGATGAAGGCGAGGCTAGGGAATCGTATCGTGATGACTTCACACACCTAAGATTGCATCCAAAAATTTAAATAGCTTCATAATCCTTAATTTCCTCGCGACTTTGATCGAAATCGCTAAAATTTTTAAAATAAGAAATTCCTTTGAATTTGTAAAATTTCAAAAGTCTTTTTTGGACGGTGACTTTTGTACTGGTCATTACGGGTTGAATGAGGCTTCATGTTAACTAATTATTAAAAGCATTTTTCCAGGAAATGCCTGAAATTGCGTAATTTATAGAAGCAGAGTTGATTTATGTAGTAAGTGATTGTTGATGTAATTATAATATCTGCTTAACACGCATATCTGCATCGACTGGCCTCAGTCTATTTGTCATGTTGTGACTTACGGTAAATGCTTCTAAAACTGAATTTTTTTCTTCCTCTTCTCAAGGGCCTAACACGAATAGAAATTGTTAGATAGGAGCATAATTTCGCAAGTATTTTTGATCATATTTCACCCGATCACTGTCTTTGTGAAGCATCGTTGGTGAAAGTTGGTGTTACGTCACCAAGAAATGATCGCTATTGTTCCTTTGACTGCGTTGTGCGCACCAAACACAAGGGGGGGGCGAGCGCCCCCACACTGCGCGCTGCACTCCTCTAACAAAATTTAGAGCCGAGAGCGGCTCTGGATTAAGTAACGCCTAGGACTCAGGGAGCATAGTCCAACAGCTTCCCTATATATATATGTCCGCTTTTCGGTCTACATTCCGGTCCCCGAATCAGACAGCTACCAGGGCCTGGTACTTATTCTGCCAACTCTTGCCCTACTCTCAGGAGACTGTAAAGTCGATCGGACAGATCGAAGGTTCTTCGACTAGTCGTATGTCCGCTTTTCGGTCTACATTCCGGTCCCAGAATCAGACAGCTACAAGCGTCTGGTCCTTATTCTGCCAACTCTTGCCCTTCTCTCAGGAGACTATAAGTCGGCCAGGAGGTTAATTCTGACTAGTCGCTGACTGCGATCAGTTGGCCAACTGAGCCAGAATAACTCTTAAGCGAACATATAGCAACTCTGGGGCGGAGGCTGAAGCATACTCCGAATTTTGTTAGGGTCGAGAAATAGTTGAGATTTGTCCAAATAGCGATGCACTTATTCTAGCTCTTAAGTGGGTCATCCTGATCCAGTTTGGCAGTGCAAAAAGGCGTATCGTTGCTACGTGCGGAAAGTGTGTTGGAAAACGCGACCCATTCATTTTTCTGTGTGAATTTGAACAATGTGATCCATTCATTTTTAATTCATCAGTGTGAATTTGGACGATGTGACCCATTCATTTTTAATTCATTAGTTTGAATGTGGACAACGTTACCCGTTTATTTTTAATTCATCCGTGTGAATTTGGTCAACGTGACCCATTCATTTTTAATTCATCAGTGTGAATTTGGACAACGTGACCCATTCATTTTTAATTCATTAGTGTGAATTTGGACAACGTGACCCATTCATTTTTAATTCATTAGTGTGAATTTGGACAACGTGACCCATTAATTTTTGAGAGTGTGCTGCGCCGTATGTCTGGGACCACGCTATTGGTATCAGCAATGATGAGTTTTTGATGAAAATCGCATATTTTTGGTTTAAAATTTCGATCAATAACACTAGGTAATGCATGTCTCGATCGTTTGAAAATGGAGTGCAATGAATCGAATGCGAGTGGAATGAAGGTAAAAATTAGATACAATTAAACAAAGAGCCATAAGTATGATCTTAAAGGAGGATGCAATAACGTGTGTTGCCAAGTGAAATTTTTGAGTAATAATTTCAATTAGTTATTTGAAAAGATTCAGTGAAGCTACAAACCGGCGATCAAATAATGAATTACCGAAAAATTCGTTAGATATTTGTACAAATATTCCACATTACATTCTGAGTGTCTCTGTTAATTGGTTATTAGCATTGGGTATAGAAATATTGGTGAGATGTTTCTGTATCGCTGAGACTTGTTGCAGTTGTCGCGTGATGTGTCATTGCGGGCATTAGAGAGTTCGCTATCGGGAAGGTTCAGTTCGCTCTACTTTTGTGGGACGCAAGCGCCGCGAGTCAAATAATAACATTACGGTGCTGGTGCCTCCGGGTCTGACGCTGGTGCCATCGAGACTGTGACTAGTGAGCGTATATGATTTCGTGGTTATTTATCTATTTCAGTATCAGCAAGTCGGTAATAATTATGGAAATAATTTGTACATTTCGTGACTATTTATCTATTTCAATATCAGCAATACCAGGTAATTATAGAAATAATTTGTACATGCTGCTATTTCATATTGCAATTGAAAGTAACTATCCTTATTTTTTTATTTATTGCACTTCTCGTAGATTGTTTTAGTATGCATCACGCAGAAAATTCAAAAGTGAGTAGGAGATAAAGCTGTATCGAGCTGTTCACTGCTTTTCTGATACTTCTTTCCCTCGTGAAATTATACAATGAGTTGCAATTACAATGCCTCCTTCATAAAACCATTACGAATTCTCCGTATACTCACGAATCTCCAGGAATGTGCTTCAAGGGATGACTTGATTTGCCAGCAAGAGTGTATATATTTTATTTTCTATTCACTTATTTGGGAGAATTTAATTTGCGATGAGAAATCCTGTTAAATGTATTAACTATTAACCAATCGCAACGAACTTACAGAATGAAATAGTATCTTTGACATTATCTTCACCGTTATACGTACTGAATTTAGTGAATTTCACTGCACACTACAAGTGAATTTCACCATATTTACTATCTTAATCATAAAATTCGCTTGATTTCAAAGCAAATGAATTATGGTGCAAGTCACCGCTTTCATCTGTAGCCGACACACCTCTCATTCTTCTCATTAAAAGTCTCTTGTAGTCGATGCTGTTCCGGAACCCATCACTCAATTGTGTCTAATCATCCTTAAAGACAAGAGCTATTACCTCGGATGACGATTGTGCTCCCAAGATATCCTTCTGGTCCTTCAACTTAATCCGGTATTGCAGCGGTGATTGTCGCTTTCAAACTTGGGTTCGTTTAAATATTGAAAGCTTTGAATTCGTTACAGGTTCCAATGTTTTAAAAATCTTGGGGAAATTCTTCGTGGAATAAATTCACACTTGTTATGTTGTTGGTTATTCGCTTGAGTTTAATTCGGCATTGACAGCTTTGTATTGTAAGCTTTCATTTTTAATCTCAATTTACGAGTGCCGTATTGTTTCGGTTGTAAATTATTGAAATTCCTCGCCTTAGAAAATTAAATTCACCGCAGCTAAAGCCTTTAACTGTCGATTTCTCTCCTTTAATTCACAGCCACTTTTAAAGTTCTTGCCTTAGATGCGCACCGTAAAATTTAAAGTGCATTTTTTATGTACAGCTACTCTGATTCACCGCGAAATTTCTCATTTAACAAGAGAAAGGCTGTGTGAATTATCATCAACACTATAATTCATGGCCAATTTTGTTTGGTGGTGCGCTCGCTGTAATTTATTCTGGTCTAGCTGCGTCACGTGTGGAACGTTGCCGTCTTAGTTAGGTTATATGTGATTGCTTTTTTTTTGCGACGTTAGAATCAGTTTATTTATTATGTTGATATTCCTACCTGGCTTATTATTATGTTAGTTATTTTATTTATTATATTCCTTCCTCTACTTCCTCCTTCCTAGTTCGGTTGTATGTAATTGCTATTTTTTTGGGGACGTTAGAATCAGTTTATTTATTATGTTGATATTCCTCCCTGGCTTATTATTATGTTAGTTAGTTTATTTATTATGTTCATTCCTCTACTTCCTCCTTCCTAGTTCGGTTATATGTAATTGCTATTTTTTTTGGGACGCGAGAAGCAGTTTATTATTATGTTGATATTTCTACCTGGCTTATTATTATGTTAGTTAGTTTGTTTATTATGTTCCTTCCTATACTTTAATTTAGTCGTTGACGATGTGACCACACTATTCGGTTACATTGACTTTATCGCAATTCGTCAGGTAAACTATATTTCCCGATCTTTCCTCCTTTAAAGTTCTTAAACAGACGTATCATTAATCGAAATGTTTTATCACTGGTTGTTTATCTATGGCGAGTTACCGCAATTCTTCGTATGTCGTTGCAGCTGGAGACATGCTTTGGTTTTTAGCCTCTATGGAGCGTGGGAAAACAATCTGTTCAAGATACCTTCTCTTTCTGTGAGTGTTGTTTTTAGACAAGCTTGTTCTCTTTTTTTCTTTCTTGCCTTCTCCCCTTCTTTTTCTGTTCTTACATGAAATGTGTTGGAAAATAATAACTCTACACATGAAATGTGTTGTTGGAAAATAATAACTTTACTGAAATATTTGAAATTTTCAGAGTTATTTGGTGAAATCACCAGGAGGTGTTTTCAGTAATTCTGCTTGTGTGGCTCCAATCTGAGTGATGTGATTATGAATAGAAATTTATTAATTTATTGTCATGGTAAATGAGTTGTTTACTGCTTGACTATTCATCAAAATTATTTTGCGATACGGTGAAACAACCGACGGAAAATGTCATCTGAACTGCCTTCTAGGAAAGCTTGTTCAGTGGTTGCTGCGAGTGTAGCGGTTGATACCTCAGTAGTTGGCAGTAACAAAGTGACATATGAAAATCTCGACTGGCATTCTGGCTCTCAGTTCAATCATTTTCAGGTGTCCAATGATTGTAACCACCGAAGTTCTGTACAGTTTTGTGATAAAGACGAGGCTCGGCAACAAAGATGCGGCTACGAGAACAACCGTGTATCACTGTTATCCGATATGGACGTCTCTAAATGTTTTCATGATTGTGTCATTATGAAGAATACTATCTGCGCTCATCAAAATCTCTATAGTGCTGAAACAGGATCAGACACAGGCTACCGTAATCTCCGAGCCCGTAGAACGTTATTTAGGGATTCGCTTGAAAATGTCGAAAATCGTGTAAAATCTACTGAAGTGTTCTCGTCCTGCTGCCCTGAGATCGAAATCACAATTCCAAACAACGTCGCTAGTACGCCTCAGATGCGTGGGGATTCCCGATTCGGGAACCTAATCAGTATCAATTCGATAAAAGATAGTAATACTGAATTCGGAGGTGGATTTTTTGAACCATCATCATACGGATCGCATAAATCGATCGGCGAAAAGCCGCTAGCGTGTTGCTGCTCAAGATTTAGTGGATTTCCGAAATCTAGAACACCTCAAACAGGTTTTCGTGAGGAAAAAATCGCGGCTTATGCGTCGATGCTTGTAGTAGCAAACGGCACCAAAGCTGAAAAAATTCGGCACCATTGCACCTCGCCCTGTTCTGAACCGTGCAATCAAGATTTTAATAACCTTGCTAAACTCCATCTTACGCTCCAAAACAATCAAGCGCCCGACGCTAAAATAAAAGTTGTTCAAGTTGTGTTAAAGAAAGAGAACGACGAATCTCGTGTCACTCACATGGGTATTGCTCCCCAGACCAATCATGAAACTTATAACACTACCAGTATTTCATCAACGCAAACAAAAGACAGAGTAGATTACCTCAACAAAACTAGTAGATTGGATAAGAGCCTCGGTATTTGCAAAGCTCACGGTAACTTGTGCGGTTTTGTGACTTCTTCCTACGTCAGTAACAATGCTTGCATCAGCTCGTCAGATGAATCTGATTCATCATCATCAATGGACGTCGGCGAGACTTCGTCCTCCTTGATGAACAAGCCTTCGATAAACTTGGACTGCGGAGGAAACCAAGGCTTCTTTCATAGCAAAAACCCCTGTTGGTCGCCCACTCAGTCAGCTTCTTCAGGCTTCACTATTTCGTTGCCAAGTCGATGCGATAGCGGAGTTTCGCTCGTGTCGACCTCGGACTCTAATAACGCTGCTTCCCTGGACGAGTCTAGCGACGCTAGTAGCAGTAGCAGCAGCTCCAACTTCGAAGAACAGTCCATGGTGAGCATGGCAGTTGATGACTTGATATACTCGGCCTTTGAGAAGAGCAACAGAAGCCGAAAAGAACGACCCCCATCGGCTGGGAACAACTTCGTGGTGACCATTAATGGTCGATCCACTGACACGGCCGTGACATCTCCACACCATTTGCGAAATCGGATGCGTGATTCCGCAAAATGTTCCGGCGGAAGAAATTACCCAATGGTGGATGATGATTCTGTTATGGTTGAAAATGTCCGCCAAACAATGCAAGTGCAGTCGCCTACGAAAATTTCGTGTAGCACTTCTAGAAAACATGACAATGTGAACTGCCGTATTAATTATCGCGTGAGTAAAAACGGGAGTTTTAGAAAGACCGATGGAGTAAACCGAACCTCCGGAACTTCTTGCACTTTAAGACGCAAGTCGGCCATAAAAAGATCAATTCGACCTATCAATGTTAACTATCGAAACTCTTCTCTAAAGGATACAACTAAGAACACAGCCACTACCAGCCGCCACAATAGCCGCGGTGAAGCCCCGCAGTTGTTGTCTCTACCTCAAATGAATAGACAAGAAAATCACAGTCATTTATGTGAAGATAGAAATTGCTTCGTTGAGCCTGAAGGTCCTGCAATGGTTCAAGTTAATATTCTTGTCGACCAAGGGCCCGGAATTAGTTCTTCGACCGTGAGACCATCTGATTCATGTCACAATCAAAACGATTTTTCGAACCCTTCATCTGCTGTCACTTGTCAAACTTCTCACGTTCGCTCATCTCAATCTCCGTCCAGATATGGCTGCCCAAAATACGTTCAACCTCCTCAAAATTTTCTCAATTTCATGACCGATGACCAGAAAGAAATTTCTGCTTTTAGACCGAATATCCGGACTGCTAAGGTCACGCGAGTATTCCTTAATGAAGATCACAAGCCTGTAAATACCGAGGAGAAATTATCTGTCAATCACGTTCCAGAGCCTAATATTGACGAAATAAGTAAATTAGTAACTCCTGTCGACGAAATTAAATCTACAGAAACCGGTGAAGTTCCAATAAAAACCTTAAATGTTAACAAATCGCTTGCTGTTAGGCCTCCTTGTGGCCGGAGGAAAAAGATAAACCGTCGACCCACGTGTTGCGTTTCAAACTCTACTCTTGAAGAAGCTAAAGCTCTCGTTAGTGACGACCGTTGGACACCGAGCGAAATTTTAGCCGAAACAAGTGTTGGAGGAACCTGCGATGTGATCGACGAGGTCGACTCTTCTGAAGAACTAATAGTGCAAAATGAATCTTTGCCTGTGAATCAGTTGTATCCTATGCAAGAGGTAATGCTTGAAAATGACTCGGGCATTAAGTTGCACGCAGAGAAATCTCTTTCTGATCCAATTACAGAATTTTGGTATGAAAGTTCTTGCGGCTTACCTTCATCGATTGATAACGTTGATGATGGCCCAGTGTGCTCAGTTGGTACTACATCAAGTTTACTAGAAAAATCAGACTGTAATTCTGCCCGTATCCAAAACATAGATGCCCGGCAAATGCTAGTGGAGTCACAGGACAAAATAGGAACGTCGAGAAAAATTGACGCAATAGTTGCGCGAGTTAGTGAGTGCAGTGAAATTCAAAATAAAGACAAAGAAAGTAGCAGAGACATGAGCAGTTACGGAGACGAAGAGAGTAACAGAGAGGAAGAAAATAAAGAAGAGTGTAACAGAGACGAAAAAAGTAACAAAAATGAAGCAAACAACAAAAATGAACTTAGTAACAAAGATGAAGCAAACTGCAAAAATGAGCCAAATAACAAAGATGAAGCAAATATCAAAGATGAAGCAAGTAACAGAGATGAAGCAAGTAACAAAGATGAAGCAAGTAACAAAGATGAAGCAAGCAACAAAGATGAAGCAGGTAACAAGGATGAAGAAAGTAACAAAGATGAAGCAAGCAACAAAGATGAAGCAGGTAACAAGGATGAAGCAAGTAACACAGATGAAGTAAGTAACCCAGATAAAGCAAGCAACAAAGATGAAGCAAGCAAAAAAGATGAAGCAAGCAACAAAGATGAAGCAAACGACAAAGATGAAGCAAGCAACAAAGATGAAGCAAGCAACAAAGTTGAAGCAAGCAACAAAGTTGAAGCAAGCAACAAAGATGAAGCAAGCAACAAAGATGAAGCAAACGACAAAGATGAAGCAAGTAACAAAGATGAAGCAAGTAACAAAGATGAAACAAGCAATAAAGACGAATTAAGTAATAAAGACGAAGAAAGTATGAAATTTGAAGATAGTATCAAAGACTTAAAAATTAACGCAATCGAAGAAATTGACGCAGCCAGCAAAATTTACGAAAACCATGGACGTGAAAAAGGCAATGAAAGTAATGAAAGAACCGAACTTGAATTAATCGAATGCTTGAACAAAAACGATTGCAGCAGAAAATCAGATGTGTTAGGTGAACATGTTACGCGTCGGGAGGATAGTGAATATGAACCCGTTTCGTGCGTGCAAAAACCACTCGAAAACATCAAACCAGGAATCCATGGAGAAAGCAACAAACGTCTTCAAAAGGATATGAAAATTGTTGACATTAAATGCATAAATCTTTTTCCTGCACGGCCATCAGTTTTGGTTGCCATCGATGACGTTCGTGACAGACGTGTTACCCTCAAGAGGAGCGACCATGTCAAGGGATATCGTCTCGCACGGGGCAGCTGGATCATTGCGGTGAGTACAACGGATTTGGTTTAATATTCTGGTATTTATACACGTGCCGTTAATGATAATGAATTCGATTAAAAATTTTTCGCTATTGCGGCGAATACAACGGCTTAGGTTTGATATTCTGGTATGTATACACGTGCCATTAATGATAATGCATTCGATTAAAAAATTTTCGTTATTGCGGTGAGTACAACGGCTTTGGTTTAATATTCTGGTATGTATACACGTGAAATTACTGATATGAGAATGTATTCGATAAAAATTTTTTAGTGGAATCGAACAATTTTTGGGCTGATGTTGGTAGATCAAGAGCCAGGTTTCAGGAAATAATTTTTATATATTAACTTCTACGTTTCGAATGCAACAACCTTCTTTTTAGCGCATTTTCTCTTTTATGGAAGAAGGCGCTATTATGCTCGTCATGTCCGTCTGTCTGTCTGTCTGTCTGTCCGTCTGTCTGTCCGTGACTTCACGTTTTCGTGTCCGCGTCGTGACTTCTCGTGTCCGTGTCAATCACTGCAGTGAGTACTGATCTCGAGTTATATTTTTTCTGCTATTGCACACATCGGATACAAGTGCACTGGATACAAATATCATGCATACTGATATCCTAAGTACTAATATCGTAGGTGTTAGTATCAAATTTAATAATTTCATACTTCGGATACTATTGCACAAAGATAACACAATTATGAAGGAAGTTAACGGAGTAAATTGATAACATCAGGTTGTTCCTTTCGACATAGATTTTAAGAATAATAAAATATTAATTTGCTAAGTTTTTAGTCATTTAGTTGCCACTTTATGCTGAGGTTTTGGCAGGTCCCTGGATCCTGAACTTATTCATTGAAGTTCATAAGACGGCACTATTCTGTAAATTCTGTAAACAATCAAACTGCGATGTGTCACAAATCCTCTTACTCTGTTAATTAAAATGAAACATCTTTACACCTAAAGTGAATCTATATTGAATAATTTTTTATTACAATGATTTAGTGTTTCAGTTTCAAATTATACTAATACAGGGACATCTAATTCTGTTGAAGTATAAACTAAAGCTAGACTAATAATGCCTAAGTTCAGCGTCGTTGGTATCACACAGTTTAAAGTAATTATGCCTCAAACAATTTTCTCTGGGATCCGTTGAGTCCTGTTTTCTTTCTCAGTCCATCCGTTGATCCCCAACTGAACTATTTCAGCGACCTTATTCGTTAACTCACGATTTGGCTCATGGATTCATATGAAAACTATTGGGCAATTAGGATAATGGCGAATAATATAATTTTATTTCAAGTGTTTATTTATATACAAGATATTTATATATATATATATATATGTGCGATTGATGACCAGAGAATTCGTTGGTTTATATTATCAGGGAGTGGAACTTTTCTTCAGATGACGGTAGATAAAAAGGCAAGTTTCAGAAAGTAGTTTTTCTTTATTAACGACGTTTCGAATCTGTCTCTTATACACATCTAGATGTGTATAAGAGACAGACTCATGATAGCTGAGGCCCTCATCATTAAGGATAGGACCCCAGCCATCAACCTTCAAACTACTGGATTTGTCAGAACCTTGAGACTGTTTTCGGAGTAATTTTCGGTGCTTTGATTCTAAATTATTTTGTGATTTTGTAATTATTCCTAACAATTTTGATTTTTGAGTAGTATCCTATTTACTTGACTTTGTACTTATGTCGACGCTAATTTCATCACTCAATGCGCCTTTTAACTTGATAATGAATGATAGAAACATTCGAAACGTCGTTAACGAAATAAAAATGTCCATCGGTAACCTGATTTTCGATTTGCCAGTTCAAACTAAAAATATTGTTCGATATATTGAAAAAACTAATAAGAAAATTGCAAATAAAACAAATTCTCTGGTCTTCAATATATATATATATATATATATGATGTAGTTTGTGTTTACGGCCACTGATGGCAATAATGGAGGAGAATTGTAACAGTTCCATAATTATGACATTTTTTTGACTGAAGGACAATTTGTAGAATTTTGTAATCTTCATGAATATTGTTGGAATGAATGCTGATCATTCCTTAACATGTTGCATACTTAGCACAGTGGCGTCTCTTTAATCGATTATCTCAACATTTGCAAATATATCCATCAGTAAAGTATGGAAAATGTGAGTATTCTCAATAGTTATTCAATTTTTACCAATAGGTTGTTTCAAACAACTGCTGTATTATCTGATGAAATGGGAATTTATCAAAGACCAACATCTTTCTAAAATAATCGGATTTCTTTATTGATGTTCAGTCCTTTCTTCATGTTTGCACAACTGCGTGCTCATTGAAAATCTTCACAATTGAACAATACCAACATTCAAAGTCCCGACTTAGCTTCTATCATACATTTTATTAAGCATCTTGTAATATAAAACCCTTGCCATATTTTCATCGAGGATCTGCCTTCGATTGCATCAGAACATGACAAGCTTTTTTGCCACTTTAGGGCTCTTAGAAATTCGATGACTAGTTCGGTTCGTGGCTCCGTTCACTAAATTATTGTTATTGCGCCCACAAGTATCCCGTTGTATTTAATTGATGACTTCATAAATCTGCATATCGCCAAAGCTATTACCGTTTCATTGCTCTACGACTACGTGGTCTACAATAAATAATGTTGTGCTGGGCCCATACTTTCAAAAAAGTTAAGAGATCGTAAGTTCATCAGCCAATCATTGACGGCCTTTCAAGCAAAATCCACCAACCATAGACAAGAAAATAGAGCGTAAGTACTTACGTTCACTTAGCGAGTTTTGAAAGTATGGCCCCTGGTCTAAATTTTGACGAGGATAATGATTAAGATGATTAGCTTGTGCCTGACAAGATGATAATTAGCTTGTTCTTGACATTAAGAAATTAAGCTTATGGCTGACATAATGATGATCAGCTTGTGCCTAACACTAGAAAAATGTGCTTATTCCTGACATTACAAAATTAAGCTTGTGGCTGACATTAAGATGATCAAATTATTCCTGGCATTAAGCTGATCAAAGTATGCCTGGCATTAAGATAATAAAGTTGTGCTGGAGGCGCAAGATCTCGTCAGGGCTCTAAGTGTTGGCTAAGGCAAGTAATGAAAGCTTATAGTAACGGAGATCGCGCAGGAAGGCTGGACGTCTTTTGCCTCGGGTGAAACAGAGCTTCGTTTCCTGCTTTATTATCAGCTTTATTATGTCAGTCGATTAGCGGTAAGTTAATTTATTTGAAATAAAGATGTCTTATTACGTCATGTTTTCGAAGATAAATTGAATCAAAAATATTTTCTGCTTTTTTTCAGCTTTATTATCTCAGTCGATTAGCGGTAAGTTCATTTATTTGGAATAAAAATGTCTTATTACCGCATGATTTTCAAAGATAAATTGAATCAAAAATGTTTCTTTATCATCAGCTTTATTATGTCAGTCGAAATAAGCGGTACGTTTATTTATTTGAAATGAAGATGTCTTATTACGTCATGATTTTCGAAGATAAATTTAATCAAAAATGTTTTTTGCTTTATTTTCAGCTTTATTATGTCAGTCGATTAGCGGTAAGTTTATTTATTTGGAATAAAGATGTCGTATTACCGCATAGTTTTCAAAGATAAATTGAATAAAAAATATTTCTAACGACGATTTATACTGGATTTTTCTTTTCAATTGAAGATGCATTATTGCCGCATGATTTTTCGAAAATAGATTTAATTCAAGATTTTTTAAAACGAGGGCATTCCCAACCGTTTTCTCGAAAATTTAAAAAACTTATGGCAGTTTTGAATTAATTCGCTTTATTTGTAAAAAATCAATTCTTAGGGTTGTACGAAAAATATACGTATGATATTGCGTAATGATTTGTAGGCTCTCTGAAAAATACCTCGTTGAGAAGTACCAGACTACAGGAAAATGTAAAAAAATATAACTCAGTACTCACTGCAGTGAGTGACAGAGAGCGCATTTTCTCGTCGACGAAAACTTGAAGTCACGGACGGACAGACGGACGGACAGACGGACGGACAGACAGACGGACATGACGAGCACAATAGGGCATTTTTTACGTAAATGACTCAGTACTCACTGCAGTGAGTGACAGAGAGCGCATTTTCTCGTCGACGAAAACTTGAAGTCACGGACGGACAGACGGACGGACGGACAGACAGACGGACGGACGAACAGACAGACAGACAGACGGACGGACGGACATGGCGAGCACAATAGTGCATTTTTTCCATAAATGAGAACATGCGCTAAAAAGGTTTCTATTTTTTTCTGGTACGAGAACCGGCTTCACTTCTTACGCCACGTTATGCGTATATTTGATGTCCTACTTTAACCTGTTTACACATCGTGGCCTACTTGCTGCTAGTTATGCTCTCGCATTGCCTGTTAAGCTCTCGCATTGCCATGTTACGGTGTGGCAGGATTATATGTACTTACTGTCACTCAGGATACTATATAAGGCATCAGCCCGCTGGGTGTTAGCGACCACTAATCGCCTCGACAAACCTTCTAAAAAGTATTTTTCTCATAAATAATTTACGTTGTTCTCATAATTCGCTTTCATCTTTGGTTGCTTCTGTTGTTCTCACCGCAATGTCATTAGACCCCGTTTGCTTTCTGGTCGTAGGTGAGAATGGCTAGTCGCTGGCTCAATATGTAGTGCCATAGACAAAAAAATCCGCGGTGTTCTAGATTTTTATCAAACAACTAGGAACGCTCAATTGTGATCTTTCGTTACTATATAAACAGGTTTTTCTATTAGAGCCATCGGCGGTATAGCTGCTTCTTGGTCATGGAGTAAATGCGCCGTTTTTTTACCTCTAACTTGACTGACAAGTCAGATCTGATGATTTAGCCAGTTCTGAAAATCGGTCAAGTTTCTATAGTGCCGCCACTGAGCGTAAGGTGATTGTTGTTGCAGCGTTCGTCTGAACAAAAAAACTACAACTTGAAAACTGCTCTATTCTTGCTTGGTCGATCACTGAGCTCTCTCTTGATCTCGATGTTCTTTGGAATCAGATTAGTTTTGTTCTTCTTACTAAAATCAAGAGAGCTTGAAATGCTGCTTCCGTTTGTGCATTCTATTTCTGTATGAATGGAGGTCGTCTTGAATTGCGGTAGAAACTTCATCTTTGTTTACTTCCCACACTAATGTTTTTCACATGAATTTGTCTAAGAAATTTAGACTCCCGCGTGTTTATTTTTTTTCATATTGCATTGGTTATAGTCTTCGAATTTCCTGTATAATTTCAGTTGGATTTGGAAACTAGACGTGACTGCTCTACCTGTTCTTTGAGCGTGTGCAGTGCAAAGTGGATCCACATTATTAATTATTATAATTATTTAAACTATTATTTTAAACTCAGCCAGCATACCGAGCCTGCACCGAAATTCTTGCGATGAAAGTAGCGGTTAAACTTTCCAGGCGTCGCTCGCAATGAAAAGATTCCATGCACGCTCATGAAAGTTTTTTTCTGATGGATTTTCAGGTTCACCTTGTCGCCAGTTGCAAACACAACATTTATTGAGGCTATCCAATCATCCCAGGCGTTGCCTCAGAATGATGATGTAAATTGACAAGTCTTTAGTGTTCTCAAAATGCTGAACAGGAATGAATCCATATCGTCGGGAATGAAAAGGAGTCTACGGTATTTTTCGTAATAATACAAAATTCATGATACTGTATTGAAAAATTCATTATACAAAATTCTTTATGATACTGTATTTGTCACGCATTCCTGCGTGTTAACCTAATTTGCAAGATACTGAAAAATTTTGATTACACTGAGGTTGACGTTTTCGTAGTGGAAAATTTAGGTAATTGAAATTTGTTGGTCTTTATCCCGGTATGTTGCATCGTTTTATACCATGTGCTACCTTACTTTTTTTATCTTGTTGTCGTGTTTATGGTCTATTGTTTTGCGGCTAATTGCTATTTTTTGTGTTCACGCGTTTTTTTTTGTGATCAAAAGAAATTTTGTTCACTTGCATATTGTCCCTAATTATACTTAATCTTAATTAATTATATTGCGCTCACTCACGTATTGCGCTCACTCACATATAGCGCTCACTCACATATAGCGCACGCTCACATATTGCGCTCACTAACATATTGCGCTCACTCACATATTGCGCTCACTCATATATTGCGCTCACTAACATATTCCGCTCACTCACATATTGCGCTCACTAACATATTGCGCTCACTATCATATTGCGCTCACTATCATATTGCGCTCACTATCATATTGCGCTCACTATCATATTAATATTGCGCTCACTAACATATTGTGCTCACTCAAATATTGCGCTCATTCTCATATCGCGCCCACTATCATATTGCGCTCACTAGCACATTGCGCTCACTAGCACATTGCGCTCACTATCATATTGCGCTCACTCACACATTGCGCCCACTATCATATTGCGCTCACTATCATATTGCGCTCACTATCATATTGCGCTCACTAGCACATTGCGCTCACTAGCACATTGCGCTCACTATCATATTGCGCTCACTAACATATTGCGCTCACTAACGTATTGCGCTCACTATCATATTGCGCTCACTAACATATTGCGCCCACTAACACATTGCTCTCACTAACGCATTGCGCTCACTAACATATTGCGCTCACTATCATATTGCGCTCACTCACATTGCGCTCACACACTCGATGGTGAGCGGAAAGACGGCCTGTCATCCATCGCTGGGTCAACAAATAACTTCGCCCTTGCCTGTTGCGTAGCCGCGCTGTCCTGGCCTGTGAGTTCACGCGTGCACACTCTTGTATTGCCGCGTATATAATGCAGTTAATGCTGCAATTTACATACTATATCTTCAAATGTATGGGCAAATTGGTGGTTTTATTAATGCGTACATTAATTAACTATAACGTGTTTTCATTATTCCTCCTTCAAATATATGGGTAAATTGGTGGTCTTAGTATTAATTAACTATACATTAATTAACTATAACGCGGTTTCATTATTCCATGTCATTAATATTTTATTTTAGCATCAAGTGATTGTTTTAGTATTTCATATGTTAATTAACTATAACGTGTTTTTATTATTTCATTTCATTATTGAGTGATGGTGGTGGAAGATGATGGCAACGGGTGCGCTAGCATAGTCACAGTTAGAGAAATAGTTGAGACTTGGTCCGAATAACTATGCATTGTTGGTCTTTTTGTGGGTAATTCTGAGTCAGTTTGGCCCGGCAAAAGAGCGTAGCAGTGCTACGTCCGCTCCCTGCTCTCGCTGTGGATAAGAAAGTATGTCGCATATTTGGACAATATGAACCGTTAATTTTCAGGAGTACATAAAAGATGCGAGCGTGAAAGCGCGTGTCGTGACCGCCGCGTGTATGCCGCTGGGGGGCGACATGCCAGTTTCGCCTCCAGGGAAACCTTGTTGCTCTTCAAATGTGCTTTCATTCACAACTTTCCGCATGTATACCGAGAATTAGTTCGACTTTTATATTTCTCGCGCCGGACAAATTTCAGTAAATGCTCATGACATTGCTATATAATATTGGTACGCCGAACGGAACAGACTACTTTTGAATGTGTTTTAATTATTTAATATGATTCATTTCAAGTATTTTAGTTTAATTTCATTTAATTTCATTTAGTCAAGTTGTAAATATTGATAGGACTTTGCCCTGCAATGTGAAATATTCTCTATTCGTATTTGCATTTATTCATCGATAATTGCTTCTTACATCATGAGAATCAACAGATACTTTCGAAAATACAAGGAAATGATAAACTTTCGGTAGTTAATCCATTCCAAATTTCCAGTATAATGCTAGAGATCGCCTCAGTGTTCGCCAGGCTCTCGTTGGGTGCGGTGCGCGTAGCTCCGGCGTGACCGTCATCACTGGCGATCGACGTGCGTGCGAGTGAGACGAACGTTCGATAACTTTCCTCCATTGATCGATCGTGATTCATTTCTGTTAATTTGATGGCTTATCTATATTTTAAATTGGATTTTTGAATAGAGTTTATTATCTAGCAATTTTTGTGATCTCCAGGAGTAATTTAATCGTGGTCTGAGTTATTTAAATTATAAATAACAATAAATGAATAAAAATTTTCGTAAATTTTGATGTAAGAAGCTAACAATAAAAACAGGCTCTACGGAAGACTTATTTGCGATTTTGTTGATAGCTAAAACAGAACTTCCATTTTTTTCGCTGGAAATTTCAGAAAATTTGTGGCTCAACTATTGCTTATCCGTCTTTGCTAATCCCATACCATCGTCTTGCGGCCCTGCAATAAGACCCCATAATTCCGCTCCATTTCTCTTGGTGAATGCGGTCACGATGAGCTGGAGCTGTCCTCCATTATTGACATGCCCTTCTTTATTATACAGGGTGAACCAGAATTAACTGACCCTTTTAATTTGTTAATAAATAAAAAACTAAGAACGTTATGAAGTTGAAACTTGTTTCATTTAAAAGATAAAAGAAGAACATTTTTATGGTAATATTGTATCCTAGTTAAAATATTGTATCCTATTACAATATTTTATTATTGTATTAGTTAAAATATTGTATGTAATATTGTATCCTAGTTAGTTATTGTATCCTAAAAACTAGGATACGATATTACCATAAAAATGTTCTTTTAAATAAAACAAGTTTCAACTTCGTAACATTCTTAGTTTTTTATTTATTAACAAATTAAATGGGTCAGTTAATTGTGGTTCACCCTGTATTACCGCCGCGTCATCCAATCTTCCTTGAATAGCTCGATCCAGTATTGAGTTCGTCTCTCAATCGGTCATGAAATACGCAATTTAGACCTCAGTCTTGTATAGCTTCATACAGTTTACACACATCCAACATTAAAGTCCCGTTCTGTATTTCACAATCCAAATGAATAGCTCGATCCAGTATTGAGTTCGTCTCTCGATCGGTCATGAAGTACGCAATTTAGACGTCAGTCTTGTATAGCTTCATACACAGTTTACACACATCCAACATTAAAGTCCCGTACTGTATTTCACAATCGGAAATTTCTTAGGTTTGTTGTAGTGATAATTTAACCCTATCGTGATTGACGGGATTTCTCGGTCCCAAGCCATTAGGTACGAATAGCATTGACGACGGTGAATGATTCCGAGACGAAAGGGTTAACTTGTTCGGCAACACTTCAGTTCATAATGATTTAATGTTTGAACTTTTAGAATAATCACTCAGCCACATTCTGGCCCGCGAAGAACTTTCGTTCTTACACAGGATATTTAAAGTGTGTGGCATTTGCTACGTAATTCGTAAGGTAAAATAGCAGGACTAATAAAGTCTCAAAATATAGGCTCGTATAGACAAACCCTAACTTTCTTCAGCTATTTGTTTTCTCGGTGCTCCTGTGACGAGCGCCTGACACGCTCTTGCCATCACGCTATGTCATTCAACTAGATTCGATGTCTGTGAAGAATTAAGGACCTGTTCCCTTTGGGGTCGTAAAAAACTCATTTATACCTTATGAATATGACAGGATCTGTAGATTTTGGTCTTCCAAAAATTGATGTCATAACTCTCTACCAACTTTATAATTTTTTGCATAGGCTCATTTCTTTCATTTCTACTTCTTTTTGTATGGGCCCTCGTTTTTCTAAGCTCACAAATTAGTGGACTCATCGTCCATCATTGTAATTTAATAACGCACTGAAGCGTCTTCACTAAATTAAATTAAACCGCCCACTAATTGCTCAATTTATACAAATTTAATAATTCAATGTAATTTCATGAATACAGATAAGTTTGTTTTGTATTGGAAGCCTGTCAGTACACTAATCAAAGACCACAATGAATTATAATTATTTACAGCCACAATTTATTGTTTAAACTGTCAAATTCAAGGCGTGGACAATGCTTCATCTGTCTTTACATTTTCTTTTAATTAAATTCTTTTGAATTCGTACATTCATTCGACAGTCCGTATACTTTTTAATTTGTATTCCTATAAAGATTCCTATATTGTCAGATATGTGAACCGGTGACAAATTATCACTCTTTCTCAACCTCAGGACCAACGATTTTCAGGTTATAATTACGAGAAAGTTTTCAGTGCTCAATGTTAATTTTGTGATGCTTGGTGCATCGTAAGTGTTTATGAGTGTTGTGTACGCCGGTCGATGCGTATAAGTAGGCGTCGTACTCTTGAGGCTATAACAATTCATTGATTTCATCATCATAAAGTGCATGATAACATAGAGGCAGCTAAAGGCTGCCATGCTCTGGTGTGGTTGCATCGAAAGGATCGCACAGGTGAGAGAACTAGCGGTAATTTACGAAGAGTTTAGTGTCGAAAATAAAGGTGCTTTATTTGTGGTGAAATCTGATGTGTATTCAAGTTCGCTTCTTCTGAAATGAAATGTGATTAGCACGAAATCATAATCAATTCACTTTATTCACGATTTTATTTTTTGTGTTTCTAACATAAAGCCTGTTTTCGTTCTGATATTGTTAGGACAAATATGTTTGAATTGAATAATAATCATTTAATATCTAACAATATGTTACATGTTGAATAATTACGAAATTTTTACGATACACGTAGTTGACAAGTGACTCTGGATGTCTTGAAGACATGATGCTTGATAATAGGCACGAAAGATTGTAACGAGGCCAAGCGATATAAGGCCAAGAGAAGAAAAGAAGTTAATATGTACCAGTTCAGTGATTAGGCGGCGGGACTGGTTTTTTGATTTTAGAAAACCTGCGCGGATGATGTCTGACCGAGAACCACTTTGTCGTGGCGTAAAGAACGGCGTTTGCATGGCTGAACGAAAACTTGGTTGTGCCGAACAAGACGACCGGCGTAAAACTAACGTCTTGAAAGCCCCGTCTGACTTATTTTTGGCGCCGTGTTATATGACAGTAACAATACAGTGTAAATTTGCTGCGTTACTCGTATTGATTTTCAGGGTCTTGCTCCTAGAGGTTTATGGTCGAGATTGTAAGTGGAATGATGATGAAGTTGGGAACACATCTAACTTCTTTGATATTTTGACCGGTTCTTCGTTAAACAAATGGACGGGACTGATGTATTTTCTGTATGGGTGTCTCGTGCTGTGAATTGCATGGACTGTCTAGGCGATCAACTTAATTTCAATCTATTGAGTCGGTTATAATCTTACAATATTACATTAGTCCTTCTCATTGCTTATTTAGTCAGATGCGTGTTACGATCTATCGGCCGATAAATGGCAGCTATCAATCGTGCACTATTATTTCTAAGCAGTAAATTAATTTCTGAAGAAATACCAAATGTGAAAGTTGGAACAATCTCTTGCCAGAATTGATTTGTCAGTTATTCGCATATGTGGCTTCTTGTGAGGTACCTGGCGTGGCTGGCCGAGCGGATGGCCGACAAAGGGTCGGAAGTGCGGCAGGTGGCGGACGGATAATCGTGTCCGCAGTAGCGGATTATTTGCGTCCGTCCATCGTGGGGCTCCGGAAGCCGCCCCCGACACGCGGGTCTGGCTCGGCGTCGTGAGAAAACATCGAGGGTTCTTCCTCTGCTCGAGTAAAAATATTTTCAGTACTTATTGTTCATGTGGATAAATCGTTCGACTGCTTACAATCAAGGAAAATTTACCTTACAATGCCAGGAAAATTTACCTTATTTTCATTAAAAATGCTACGAAGACCATTTTCATCATCAGTTAAGAAATTTAATAATATAATTATAATCGAGAGAGTATAATTATAAAATCGTGATCTTTACAACTTTGACTGGCCAGTGAAAATGAGGCGACGTAATTACCTATCAATTAACAATTCATGATAATAATAATTTTAGGTTGCGTCGTAGAATTTACTTGTCTAAAAATTTTCCAGCGGCCTTAGGTGAAGGCTGCGAGACATATGAGATGCATTTGCGAAAGGATGGGTCTTGGAATTTCTGTTCCCTATTCTGACAGTTAAAATCATATTGTGGATGAGAGCATCGTGCGCTTCGTCTCTGAGGCATACATTGGTAACGGCTTCAAGTGGCAAAATACTTTTGCCGGGGCTATCTCCAGATAGACACCAAATTACTACTTCCGACTATTTATTTCAAAAATTCGCGAAAAATGAGATTTGGGAGATTTGTAGAGAAATGATTAATTTAGCATTGGTTGATACCTTTCATTTCGTTTTTATTAACGCCCTACCAAAGGTAGCTTCTCTTTCTTCCCCTGTAGAAACGAGCATTATTCAAACCATACGACCGTTTCCGGTGAAATTTTATAATCGCTTGTGGGTACAGGATTTTAGCACTGACCTGTGTGAAGGAACTGCTGGATGAGGTGGGTGCGCAAGTAGATTCCTATAAAACGGGGTTTCCCGTCCCGGTGTTTCGTTGATCCGATGAAGAAGTTACGCAGCGTTATAAGGTCGTACACTAACGTGCAATACGCAAAAGCCGTCGTAAACCAGAGATGACCGCATCTGCGAGCATCCGAATTTCCTCATGTCACGCATGTTAATTACGATGAACAAAAGACGGGAGGGTGAAGCGCAATAGTCTCTCATTTTTCAGTATTTGAGAAACAAACAGTTTACTAGTCATTTGTCCTTGCATCTAATGACACACATACGTACTTTCTATGCCATTTAAGAGCCACTAATTCTGGTCAGGATTTCTGGTACTAATTGGGTAATAGATAATTGGAATAATCTCCGATAACGGCTGTAGCCGCTCGTCGCAGCACCAATTTGAATATGAACACGAGCGTGACCAGAAAGCAGCTCGACAACAGCTGCTCCGGCTCAAGCCTCTACAAAGACTTCCCGTTTTGTGTATAATTTGTGTATTCCGTTAATGCGGCTCCGTTGTAGCACGTATCAACAGCTGCTACATCTCATGACATGCACTCTATAGCACCGTTGGCCCGATACGTCGTATATAAGTCGTTATGGTGTGTAATGTTTGTCCGGTACTTTACTTGAGCATGTGCATGTATGTTTATGATCGTGCTTAAGATTATTATTATATCATGATTCATATCAGCGCATGATATCATGCACTCTAAAGCACCGTTGGCCCGATACGTCGTATACAAGTCGTTATGGTGTGTAATGTTTGTCCGGTACTTTACTCGAGCGTGTGCATGTATGTTTATGATCGTGCTTAAGATTATTATTATATCATGATTCATATCAGTGCATGATATCATGCACTCTAAAGCACCGTTGGCCCGATACTTCGTATAAGTCGTTATGTTGTGTAATGTTAATCCAGTACTCTACTCGAGCGTGTGCATGTAGTATGTTTATGATCGTGTTTGAGATTATTATTATATCATGATTATATAACGTATCGAATTATTATTATACGGCAATGCTGTGCAAGATTAGTGCGTTGTTAGTGTCTAAGTGTGGCTCTAATTGAAGGGCTATCACTCGTACAATTGTATATCACTCATACAATTCAGTATTGTCCACATACAGTCTTTATGTTAGGGTTAGCATCAGTGTTCGTTATTTGTGATGAAAGTTTTCAGACGAGCAGATGAATGACGTTTCAAATAATGGTATTGGAACAAATCACACCGATTAAGAATTTAAAAGCAAAGAAAACAGTCATAATATTAATTTTTTCATTCTTAAGACATGGTGAATATTTTGGCTGTTTTCTTTGCTTTTAAATTCCTGATAAACTTGCGATTTAAGCAATCAAGTAATTTTAATACTCACTCAGATTAATTTCGTATAGATAAAAACATACGCCATTATATTCTTCTTACTGAAATCTTTGATTTCCATGAACTCTTCTTCGCTGTATAGTTGCCATCCGAACTGCTGTGCGTCGACACCGCTTTCTGGGAAGTTCTATTTTTACGTCGCGTGTTTACTGCTAACGAAGCCTACCTTCATTCACCACCTCAACACACTTCAGAGGCTATCGCCATTCATCGCTTCTCGGTACCGTGTTGCTTTTGCTCGAAATTGAACGATGTTATTCTAATTGGTTATCGTGACATGTGGTTTCATTGATAAATTGCCTTCAAATATGTTGTCTGCACTAGACATCGTATTTTCTGGCCTCTGGAGAATTTGAGTGCATATTTATTCACTAATTTAGGTTAGGTACGTTTTTTTACATTTTACTGTACTGTGCGAGAGCTAATGCCATCCAATCTAGTGAGTGAGTTGAGTGGCTACACCAACTGAATATTCCAGAATTTTCAACTATTCATCGCAGAGTTTACCTCAATATGTTTTGCGGAACACTTAGTCTTACGTCGCTAAGTTACTTCAATATGTTTTGCGGAACACTTAGTCTTACGTCGCTAAGTTACCTCAGTATGTTTTGCGGAACACTTAGTCTTACGTCGCTAAGTTACTTCAATATGTTTTGCGGAACATTTAGTCTTACGTCGCTAAGTTACTTCAATATGTTTTGCGGAACACTTAGTCTTACGTCGCTGGTCCTCGCACGCAAACGACGAGTGTGAGAGCAACATACGGTCTTTCGTAACGTTCGGATGACGTATGTTCGGCTCGGTTATCGCAACGCTCATAACAGATGGCGGCGGCTCGTCTCTCCGCTGGGAAATCTCGCTCTTCTCTCTTGAGGCTTGCGCTGTTAATATATACTGTCACAGCAACTGTTATTTTTGCTTAATTTGTTACTTTACCTAACAGCAACTGTTACTTTTATTAGAAACAGACAACTACTGTTACTTTTATTAAAAAGGACAACAACGTTACCGCGAGCAGCTTTCGTCGTAAGTTATCTTTGTAGGTACGTGTTTGAAGTTCTACAAAATATCTTTACATTGCACCCGAGTCATCGGTAAATATATCTAACGCAACGCGTTGAATTTGTCCTGTGTCGCTATTCCTATCATAATTAACAACTTTCCAATTACTTCAAAACTATGTTAGCTTTTGCGTGGAAGCAATCATTGTTCCTTCAGTCGCAATGAGACGCCGGGGTTGCGGCATGCTTGAAGCGATAGCTCTCAACCACGATACGCGGAAGGGAACTCGAACCGGTTCAATTATCCCGACTTGCAGCACCACTTTCATATTTAGTTCAGCCGATCACCTTATAGGGTTTTATGAGCACCGATTGGCGATGTGCACATGTTGGCTGCTGAAATTACTGATGCCTATACTTGAACGAATCACTTATACGCGTCCATGCTCGAATGAATCACTTATACGCGTCCATTCTCGAACGACTCACTTATCCGCGTCCATGCTCGAGCGAATCATTTATCTGCGTCCATGCTCGAGCGAATCACTTATATATACGCGTCCATGCTCGAGCGGATCACTTATCTGCGTCCATGCTCAAGCGAATCACTTATCCGCGTCCATGCTAAAGCGAATCACTTATACGCGTCCATGCTCAAACGAATCACTTATCCGCGTCCATGCTCGAATGAATCACTTATACGCGTCCAGCATGAACAAATCACTTATCTGCGTGACGCTCAAGCGAATCACTTATCCACGCCCATGCTCGAATGAATCACTTATACGCTTCCATGCTCGAATGAATCACTTATACGCGTCCATGCTCGAGCGAATTACTTATCTGCGTCCATGCTGGAGCGAATCACTTATCCGCGTCCATGCTGGAGCGAATCACTTATACGCGTCCATGCTCGAGCGAATTACTTATCTGCGTCCATGCTGGAGCGAATCACTTATCCGCGTCCATGCTGGAGCGAATCACTTATACGCGTCCATGCTGGAGCGAATCACTTATCCGCGTCCATGCTCGAGCGAATCACTTATCCGCGTCCATGCTCGAGCGAATCACTTATCCGCGTCCATGCTCGAGCGAATCATTTATCCGCGTCCATGCTCGAATGAATCACTTATCCGCGTCCATGCTCGAGCGAATCACTTATACGCGTCCATGCTCGAGCGAATCACTTATACGCGTCCATGCTCAAGCGAATCACTCATCCGTGTTTTTGCTTAAGCGAATCACTCATCCGCGAATCACTTATCCACACCCATGCTCAAGCCAATCACTTATCTGTTCAAATTGCGGAAGCGTTCAGCTTAGTTTGCTTGAAACATGTTAAAGCTGGAAAACCATTCGTCTTCAAGTTATGGTTTATTTCTAGCCTTATTTCAAATTAATTCAACTGCGTATTTTACTGCGCATACCCAACGAAAAATATTGTGAAAAAGATCGTTGACGGACCGCAGTGAATAGATTAACCTACTTTGTAACCAACTTGTGATCAAGCGTGATAACGTTTAAAACTAAACAATGTCGTGATGGTATATGATTGTATTTGCTGCGCCGTGAGTGTTATTTTTCGAATGTTCGTGCGCATAACAAAGGCGGTACCCAGTGAAATTTTACAGACGCGGCAGCTTCTGATTTAGATTACCGGAAGCTGGGGCGACTCTAAATTTTGTTAGGGTATAAGGGGTAGGGGCAGTAACGGCAACCGCCAAACAGCATCCTGATCTGCGGAAGCGAATGTCGAAGGCCTAATCCCATAGGGATTAACCATCACTAATTATTTATTTCCATGTAATCGTTGGTATAAGTATCTTATTTTGGTTAATAATTCACTCTACAGATTTTCGTGGATGCAAGGAAATTGTGTTTTTCAATTCGTGTAGAATTGAATGACGCAACATCATTAAATAATTAGTAACAATAATAACAATAATTAACAAACAATAATTAGTAAGTAATAACATTTCTTGCGCTGGAAATGTTGATCAATTGTCTTTACTTTGAATTCTACCTACAAAAATATCGGAAATTGATTATCTACATAGTATATACTTTTCATAATCGAAATCATTTCTTTATTGTTGTTTAGCGAAAGTTATGAATTATCATGACCGTAGATATTTGTGATCTTCTTACATTAATATCGAGATCAATGTTAGTGAAAATTATTGTTAGTGTTTATATTTAACTTGGTCATGTGTTGATGTAAAGTTTTCTTTGCAGGTGAGTGGGCGTGGCGAAGACCTGTACAAGACTGAGGTAAATCTCTTGATTATGTGTGGCTCAACTATGGTACTTAGCAAGTAATTTGAACCATATTTTAAGACGCTATTTTATGAATATTTCTTAAATAAGATTTATCTTTATCACTTTTCTAGATAAACCAGTTTTATGCATTTCTTTTTAAACGAGCTTTATTACTTTTTTAGATGAACTCCCTTTGTTTTACTATAATTACAAATGTAAAATATGATCTTCATAGCCTATAATTTAAAGTTCCGGATTAGTTTAATTAGTCATCGTTATTAGATTAGCTTAATTTGAATTAGCCCTCAATTACTCGTAATTAATTTTGAAGGCAGGACGTTTGGGTGTAAATAAAATTATTTATTAAAAGAAATTATTTATTCTTCCATGGTGCCGAAGCGAATAAATAAATGCTCTTCATAAATCCATCAGCTAATTACAATGCGAGATTTAAACTAAACTCACCAATCACAGAATCAGAACACGGATTTAATAATTGTTATGTTCATTAATACATAATATATAAATAAATCAACTAATTACAATGCGGGATTTAAACTAAACTCGCCAATAACAGAATCAGAACACGGATTTAATAATTATTAATCATGTTCATTATTATATAATATATAAATAAATCAGCTAATTGCAATTAATGCGGGATTTAAACTAAAATTCACCGTTTAAACTAAAACTCACCGTAAAACTCAAAACACTGATCTAATAATTGATTATTATGTTCATAAATATATAATATATAAATAAATCAGCCTATTGCAATGCCGGATTTAAACTAAACTTACCAATCACAGAATCAGAACAGGGATTTAATAATTATTTATTATGTTAATTATTATTATTAATTATTAACCCGGCGGAGAATGTATTGCGTCATGCCACATCAGCCTGTGAGTCACGCTGCCTAAAGGGAGAGCTGCTGGTCGCTGTCCACTGCACGCGTTCACTCAGAAATATTGAGACATTTTGTCCAAATAGCGATGCAGTTCTTGCCATTGTGTGCGCCTGCCTGACCCAGTTTTGTCTGGGAAAAGGACGTATCAGTGTGTTACAGGCAGAGTGTGTGACTATTTGGATAATGAGACTCCTTAATTTTTGTCAGTGGTACAAAGGCCCCTCTTCCGGTACCCCACATAACCCCCCCCCCTCGAACTGCATATCTATAGGTACATTGTTTATTTTCCTATTATTACGTGGTTTCAATGTAAAAAAAAAGTAACTAATGTCAAACGACTCTGATCTTCATGCAGTAATGCCGTTTGAGCATTTTACTTCACTTGTACAGGTGACATCCCAAATGAAATTCGAAAAATGTGAGGCTATACTTGCTACTACAATGAAGTAGTGATATTTCACAATCAAAGCGGTCAATAGGTATCTCAATAATATTTGTCTCTAATTAAAGGAAAATGAAGGCATATCTCTAAAAATATTTGTCTCTATTAACCAGAATTCTATGATGTTCAGTTTCCGATATCATGTATACGAACCACAGACACGGGATTTACCGTTAAAAATGACATCCATTTACGTTTTTTACTTTGGGGTTATTTTGAGCTTTCACTTCACCTTTGAAGTTATTTTATTAATTGCATATACTGTAAATGTTCATTAAAATCAAAGTACAAATATTACCATTTGTGAACCAGCAACGATCCAGCCTTTTTATGTTTGTATCTGTCTTTGACAAGGTACCGTAAGTTAGAACAAAAGCCTCACAAAGCTCTGCTTGCAAATTAGGTCCATTCTCTGCGTAAGAATTTGTTTATGCAGTCGATTGCTTGCATTTCGTAACTGTATATTATTAACCGTATATTTACCGTATACGCCACGAGCGCGGATCTAAACCGCATATTATTAACCGTATTTATATTTCGTAACCGTATATTATTAACCGAATTTGTTTATGCGGTCGATTGCTTGCATTTCGTAACTGTATAGCCAACATTATTCGTCTCCTATAAGAGACGGTCTGCACGAATAGATACGAGTGCGCACAAATGATGTACATTTTTATTTGCCTTTTTTATTTTATTTTTATTTAAAGCATTTTTTATTCTCCTTGCCCGCAAATAAGCTTTACGTCACTGCTTAACAGCATATAATTATATGCAAATAAGTGCTGTTGCACTTGCATCCCAGGCTCGTCACGTGCTGCCATGTAACAATGTAACAAACAGATAATTTGTTGTCCATGTGCAACTGTAGCGTCTTGGTGAACTGAGATGCTGTCTCTATTATGCGTTATATGCTATCCTTATTAAGATAGTTTGCTAGCAATTTTATGTAATTTTGAGTAATTCAGTTGCTCGTGAGTTTATTAGAACTTGAAATTTTGTTATCCGAAATCAACCATAATTCAAAGCCTTACAATGCTTTCATATATTTATCCGATATTGAAATCTATTCGCCAGGTTCAAGGCTGGATTTCGAATACTTTATATTGTCTGGTGAAATGTACATAGCTTGATGCCTTCTATACAGTACCAGTAAACCGCTCAGCTAATTTCATACTTTGAACTAAACAATATTTATTTCATCTTCGTGAAAGGCGGATGTCAACTTGTTGATCTATCATCTATGAGCTTCTTTAAATGGTCAAAACTTCAGATCGGCATAATCTTATCATTTGCAATCGTGTCTTCATTGCAAAACCACACGAGTGTTATATGTATGCCCGACTTGATCTTGTGTAAGTTTCATTATACTTGTTATTGCTCATCTGGGTTAGGGTTATGTTTAGTATGTTCATGTCCATTGATCAGCGTGTTGACTTGAGACTGATTATTGTACGTCATTAAATTGTGATGATCAATCATTAAACTGTGATGATCAAGAATGTTTTCGCTGTATCTGGAGTGTGCGATCTTGCTGCTCACTTTGCTACACACTCCTTTGTTGTAGCTGAAGTATATTTTTTTTACTTTCGTGCCCAATTAATTTTAGAAAATAAGACATTATAAATAGACCAAATTCATCCGCTTTAGCACCAAGTGGTATAAGGTTCTCAGTTGTCATAATCGTGGTGTGTTTGTTGTTGCTGATGAAATTTGTAGAAATCATTGTTGCTGATGAAATTTGTAGAAATCATTGTTGCTGATGAAATTTGTAGAAATCATTGTTGCTGATGAAATTCGTAGAAATCATTGTTGCTGATGAAATTTGTAGAAATCATTGTTGCTGATGAAATTCGTTGAAATCATTGTTGCTGATGAAATTCGTTGAAATCATTGTTGCTGATGAAATTTGTACAAATCATTGTTGCTGATGAAATTTGTAGAAATCATTGTTGCTGCGAGCCCTCACGAGTGTCCCTTTGTTCCCCATGCTGCCCTCTGGACCGCCCTCACCAAATGCTCGTCTGCATCGTGAGCATCACTAAACTGCTACCACATGTTCACGTCCCACTAAACATGTTCATTTTTTATCATTTTCCATGTACGTTTTGACGTGTTTCGAATATATTATCCATCCGATCACCTCATATTTACATATCTTCTTTTTAATTTTCTTTGCTCATTGCATAATAATTACATATCTTCTTTCAAATTTTGTTATATTTGCTCATTGCGTAATTTTCTGGATCGGTGCATCTCTCCATGACATGACTGTTTACTGGCATGTTAAATTCTGTTAATTATTTCATTTGACATATTAACTGTCTACTTCCATTCTCTGAATTTGGTACTAGTTTTTCATGCGCTTCTCACTAATGTTCACGAATTTTTTTTTATCGACAATTCTTTCTCTGGTTGTTGAATTCAATGTTTTCTTGCTCATCTATCTGCTTTTTTTTCTTGATTCTAAATTTTCTAAATTTTGTTTGTAAATTTATCACCTCTGGTTGATGAAACAATCATCTGATCGTGCTGATTTCCATCCCTTCGGTACGCTATAAAACTCCGTAATTGTTATTTACTCAATTATATCCCCCTCGCTTTTTATCTTATCTTTCTTATTTTTTCCGCTTTATTTGCAAATTATCTCCTTCATTGCCTTGATTATTTCTACTTCTTTCATCCGATTGTTTACTTTTCTATGGTTTCTATCGTTGTTGATTTACCCTAAACACTGGTTCCTATCGTTTTGATTTACCCTAATCACTGGTTTCTCTCGTTGATTTCCCCTAAACACTAATTTCTGTCGTTGTTGATTTACCCTAAACACTTGTTGCTGTCGTTGTTGATTTACCCTAAACACTTGTTTCTATCGTTGTTGATTTACCCTAAACACTGGTTCGTATAATTTTTTATTTACCCTAAACACTTGTTGCTGTCGTTGTTGATTTACCCTAAACTCGTTGTTGATTTACCCTAAACACTGGTTCGTATAATTTTTTATTTACCCTAAACACTTGTTGCTGTCGTTGTTGATTTACCCTAAACACTTGTTCCTATCGTTTTGAATTACCCTAAACACTTGTTTCTGTCGTGGTTGATTTACCCTAAACACTTGTTTCTGTCGTTGTGCATTTACCCTAAACACTGGTTTCTGTCGTTGATTTACCCTAAACACACGCCGGTGGCGTCACTCTCACCCTCATCGTGGCGCTCGCTAAGCAGGCTCAAGAGACGTCCCGCGCGCGGCGACATCGAGTAAGTGTCAGCCTTTAGTTACTCGTAGCCCTCGTACCATCGAGTGTCAGCCTTTAGTTACTCGTAGCCCTCGTACCATCGAGTGTCAGCCTTTAGTTACTCGTAGCTCTCGTACCATCGAGTATCAGCCTTTAGTTACTCGTAGCTCTCGTACCATCGAGTATCAGCCTTTAGTTACTCGTAGCCCTCGTACCATCGAGTGTCAGCCTTTAATTACTCGTAGCTCTCCTACCATCGAGTGTCATCCTTTAATTACTCGTAGCCCTCGTACCATCGAGTGTCAGTCTTAAGTTACTCGTAGTCTGCAGCTACGTATTTCCATGCATATCACTGCTTCTGTGTGCAAGTTTTTAAGAAATACGCATAAAAGATTTCGCCTTTGTAGATTCCACAAAAGATTTACTAGCACCTGCTCCTATTGGACGTTGAATGCTGGATATTCGTAGAATGTATTTTTTTCCGTTGTTAGGTAGCCGTCTCGATGTATACTTTCTATTTGTATGTGATCGCCTTGCTTTGATCCATTTAAAGATATTTTCTTTTTTAACGCACACTCGTGTACCGTTTGACGTAGACATTCCTTGAACTATATTACTTCTTGAAGAGTTATCACTATATTATCTCTTCTGATTGCTGATACTTGTGTGTTGCCCTGAAATTATTGTCTTCTGTTATAATAAGAATCGATTATGATATTGGAGTGGCTTAAGAGCCACTCCATTTCCATTTGGTGACAAAAAAATTTTAATTCTCTTTACTTCTGTTTTATAATGTACAGTAGAAGACTAGATGTTTATTCATAAATTTTTTAATATTAAGTATTCTTGTGCGCGTTAATTGGACGAATAAAAATCTTTCGCAAGAAAAAATCTTAATGAAATATAGAAAACTTTGTGATGTTGATTCATTTTCAAGAACTATCAATGGACACTTAATATATATAACTAAAGCATATATTGTCATGGCACTAGACGACAATCCATGATAATGGAGACGGCTTGGTAATATTGAGAGGCCTTTCCTGCACAGATGCTACTTGTATGGCCGATATTGAGTTGGTATGAGAAGTGTAAGCCTAACTTGCGACCCTTGCTCTCTGGGAAGGAGGGTGAGAACGCGACTGCTGTATAGCTATAGCCTTCCTGAAGTCGAGTTGTGACGATAGCTGACGATTTCTAGACTTAACCTTACATACTCTTACATTCCCATCCATTTCATCCACATCCGTCTTCTTATTTAATCTATTGTGAGAGTAACTGTCTCAGAAGCTAATCTTCTAATGAAATTACGACTCAAAAATTCTTTCTCTAGATTTTTTCTCATATACGCCTATTTATTAAATTTGTACGAGCATTGCTCCGCAGTAATGCTCAATGTATTTCTTAGCATTTTTTATAGAAAAACCTATCATACCTAAAACTTATCGTACCTAAAACCTATCGTATCTAAAACCTATCATACCTTAAACCTATCATACCTAAAACTTGTACCTAAAACCTACCATACCTAAAACTTATCAAACCTAAAACTTATCATACCTAAAACTTATACCTAAAACTTATCATACCTAAAACTTATCATACCTAAAACCTATCATTCCAAAAACCTATCGTACCTGATAAGAATGGCAAGAGTCGGCAAGTCAGCTCAATTTATCCCGCTATTGTCGATGTCATGTATCGATCGCGCTGTAGAAACCATCGGTCGCCAGGGCTGCCGGACGACCGTTTGTGCTCTGCGACTCACTGAGCATTAAGATTGTTATACCCCTGATATTTATACAAATATTATACACCCGCGATTGATGATATACGAAAATAATGAACTATTAGAAATAATGAACTCGTTAACGAGAAAATAATGAACTCGTTAGAACTATTTCTCTGGAGAACATGAACATAATTCTCCTATTCTGCTAATTATCTTAATTTACTGTCTCTGTCTACTTTACAGTGACTTTAATTTACAGTATAAGCATATGTGAATGTTCTTATGTGCCGTATATATAACAATTAATAAGTTTTCATACAGCTAAGCGCGCTCGTATTATTACTCTTGAAATCCTCATACCGCAAATGCGGCAGCACATGGATGATTTTTCTTTATTGGAACTTATTATATAAACTGCGATGTTTTTGCTCTGTACGCATGGATGGTAGCTGTACTGAGTGGCTGTTGTTGAGGCCGTGCAGCGCCGGTATAGGCCTACTCTCTCCCCTCGCACGCGCCGCTTCCCTCACTTCCGCTACCTTTTCTATCTCCATCTCAACTTCTCTCACTCCATCTCAACTTCCCTCACTCCGTCTCAACTTCCCTCACTCCATCTCAACTTCCCTCACTCCATCTCAACTTCCTTCACTCCATCTCAACTTCCCTCACTCCATCTCAACTTCCCTCACTCCATCTCAACTTCCCTCAGCCATCCCTGTGCCAGCTAACTCAACTTCTCACGCAACGAATTTATACAACATTCTTACGCCAGCGGTAGGTCCATGTGGGAAGAAAATTATCTACTAATAAACTAGTCTCCTTGTTCGAACAAAGAAACGTTGCTGATGGTGTTCCTAGATCTACTTTATTATTTCATCGATAAATTTCGATCCCCCTGTAAACCATATATGTATACTCGGATACATATAAACTATTCATATCGTTGTAAATTTCATGTAAATTGTCTATAATTTTTCGGAACTTATTTCAATGGTACTGGACTGGACATCTTGGATTTTTTTAATAGGCGGACACAAAAATGTTCAGTGTGTGATCACTACCTCTTGCTCTCTGGCCATCTTGTTCTCATGTGTAATGGTAATAACACTATCGTCAATAGCACTACAGTTGCCACTGTGATTAACTCGCCATTTTCCACCAAAAATAATTTTATTTGTAAGAATAAAAGCACAAAAACCCCAAATCGTTTGAGGACGTATGAATGACGGTAGAAATTGTAAATCAGGCAATTCAGTATGTGAAAATAGCGAGCATTGACATGTATACTTGTTCTCTCGTAGTCTCAATCCCTTTCGTATTCTGGTACTCGAAAAATAGGTAGTAGCTCGAGACAATTTCTTCCACTGGAACTTCGGGTGCCATTTTGGCATTTTGGGTTCCGAACAAAGCAAAGAAGCGCTGAAAATGTTAGTCGAATTCATTGGATCTTTGGTTCGGTCATCTCACAAGATGGGAGGTGATGAGGAATGCTGATGGTCGTCACTCCCTCTTCCGGAGGTTGGGGTAGGAGGCTTCCTCGTGATGTCTTCGTCGCATCACAGCTGACGTCAGCACCGGATACCCGCTGGCCTGCCCGGCCTAAAACGGACGTGTTCTCAGCCACGCTCATTCATTGTACCTGCCGTGAATTGCGATGCAACGTTTTTATGGAAATAGAGGGACCATCGGCTCCTCGGAAAGGGACTAAACTATTTGAAACTTGGTTCCTCGGAAAGGAACTAAACTATCTTAAACTTGGCTTCTCGGAAAGAGACTTAACTATCTGAAACTTGTATCCTCGGAAAGGAACTTAACTATCTGAAACTTGGCTTCTCGGAAAGAGACTTAACTATCTGAAACTTGGCTTCTCGGAAAGAGACTTAACTATCTGAAATTTGTATCCTCGGAAAGAAACTTAACTACCTATCTGAAACTTGTCGGCTCCGCGGAAAGGGACTTAACTATCTGAAACTTATCGGCTCTTCGGAAAGGGACTAAACCATCTGAAACTTATCGGCTCTTCGGAAAGGGACTAAACCATCTGAAACTTATCGGCTCTTCTGTGAAGGACTTATCATTCTGAAAATTGTTGGCTCTTCGCAAGGGGTCTAAACGATCTGAAACCTTTCGGCTTTTCGGAAAGGAACTAAACCATCTGAAACTTATCGGCTCTTCAGAAAGGAACTAAACCATATGAAACTTATAGGCTACTCGGAAAGGGACTAAACCCTCGTAAACTTGGCTCCCAGCCGTCAGTAATAATTTTGTTCATGATCGTTCCTCAATTCAGTAACTATGGAATTGATGTGAAATATTTGTCTCGTTTATACGTTCAGTCGTGATATAATTGACATGATAATTGTAACATGGTATAAATTACATTTAACCTTACTTACATGCGTTATACTGTGTTTTATCTGAATTATGACTGTTGTAAAAATTGGAAAAATTGTGTTCTCTGGCCTCGAGATGGCAAAGAATTGACATACGTGGTTAACTGCGAGTATTTAACGAACTGCAATTGAGAGGACACTTATTCCATTATTGGCCTTTTCGCATTTCGATGAATTTTCATACAATTAGAAGTCAGCATGAATTATTTTCAGTTTATGTCTCGATTGATATGCAGTCAGGCAGTCTATCCAACATTTATTATTATCATGAATCGTGAATCTCGCGTCTCGACGTTATGTCGAAATCTGAGCTCATCCGCTGATGAGGTCAAGCATGATTTATGGTGTGTATGATGTCTTGTGATGAACGCTTCTCACTGCAGTTATTGTGTCGTGTCTGCGAAAGGTTATTGAGTCACCACCCACTACAGAACAAAGTAATCTTCTGAACAGCCTTTTATAGGCTGACGCGCGAGCACCAAAACTTTAATTTCTCTTAAAATTACATTTTTTAGCACAAAAGAACATAGTTATAGTATTTAATTTCTGGGCTGCCGGTAATTCTTATTGTGGTTACCGTGTGAATGAAGTAAATCTAGTTATGCCAATCACAAAACTTTAGATCTGGCTTAAGTTGCTGCCAGGTATATTATCAATGTTGGAAAGAGATAACAGGCCTAAAGATAACGAGTTTCCGAGTAAATAGCATATTCTACTTCAGCACACCAATCAGCCGACTCCCGATCTGGTGCCATACTTTCAAAATTCGCTAAGTGAACGTAAGTACTTACGCTTTATTTTCTGGTCTATGATTGGTGGATTTTGCTTGAAAGGCCGTCAATGATTGGCAGATGAACTTACGATCTATTAACTTTTTTTGAAAGTATTGGCCCTGCCTGCTGATGCCGGTAAGCGGCTGCTATACTCGTCGCCTCTCACTTCCGCCGCTTCTTCGTCACTTTTTCTTTTCTTGTGACTGGTCCCGCGCCCTAATCTGGTTGCTTCCGTTGTGCTTCTGATTCTTGTCTTGTTCGCATATATGCCTTTCATTTTTATTAATGTGATAGTTCGCGTAGTATATGAAAGTCAAGTAAATAGGACAATATATATATTGAGCATCTTTGTTCATGCTTATGACAATTTTTTAATCGGTTTGTAGTCTATATTTTCTATCTGTCTTTGCTCTCTGTTGCATATCATGCCTATCGTCCTATATATGTCTATTCATAACGAACAGGACGAATAACAACGGCGCATGCTGAGGGTGTGTGTGTGGTGCACATGTACAACTGAAGGACCACATGCTGAGTGTGTGTGTGTGGTGCACATGTACAACTGAAGGACCGCATGCTGAGGGTGTGTGTGTGGTGCACATGTACAACTGAAGGACCGCATGCTGAGGGTGTGTGTGTGGTGCACATGTACAACTGAAGGACCACATGATGTGTGGTGCCCACGTCCATCTAAGGGCCCGGAAGCGTCACCACTGTTACGTCATCGCTGCGTTGGTGGTACGACGTGCGCAACGTTTGCGTCAGCCTCGACGACGTAACCGAACCCGTTTATTGTGACGCGTACAGCGTTTAGCAGCGCTGTACCGCAATCGTAAGATCAATTTAATTGAAAGCAAATCAAATAAACTAAAATCAAATAAACTAAACTGATTAATTAAATTAACGAAAAACGAATGGTTCAAATGCTGGGTGTCTAATGATAAATGTAAATATTGCAGCTTTGTGCGGAAATTCAATGCCGTTCAGCGTCAGAATCTATGTGTGGTAAACATAGTTTTGTGCCCAGCGCTCACGCTACGGTCACCACGCTACATAACAAACACTTTGCTAGTGTAGCTTGGTGCTTCGTCGTAATAATCCGCCGCATTTTATACCGGCTAATAATTTATTTCTCGAAAATAAGATTGATCTTCAGACTCTGAGCCACTATTATGTATGAAATGGTGCTATACAATTTTAAACGATTTCAACCTCATTACTGAATGGTCTACTGGGGTTTTCATTCATTCCTGCTGAATCATTATGAAGCGTCCAATTTTCCAGGTTCCCCAATGAGTTTTCAGTTTTCACCATCAGTGCGTGTCTGACCGTCGTGTGTGGCGGTGTGTCGTGCGCTCTGGTCCCGTACGAAAGAGCCAGCTGCTGAAACCGCGCAGAGCGACTTTCGATTCACTGCATTGAAATCCTTGCTGTTCGTTCATAACTAATATTTGGTATATGCAAGCAATACATCGTGAATTGTCATCGCGTTGCGTACGCTTTCATTTCTCCTTAATGAATGCGTTACGGCTTGAGCTTGAATTATTAATGAAATCTTAGAAGACGTTTGTCTATCTACTGCTTTTTCTAATAACCTATGCCGCTGTACTATTTTTCAAAACCGTTTATTGTAATTTATATTTTGTTTTATATTTGTGTTGGCTTTGCTCACTCGTCGCTCATAAAAATTGAGAACTCTCCACTATTAGTGGAATCGTCATGATTTCGATGTCATATTTTACCTTATTATTTCCGTAGCCACTTCACTAAGTGAAAGTTGTTACTGTGATTCGATCGCCTGATGAATGAACCCACATAAATGGTTTAAAGTGAGTACTTTGTACTTAGTTTTTCCACACTCTCGCCTGTGTGCATGCAGTCGCGTATTTGTAGACGTAGTAAATAGATTAGTTAATTTCCTGCCTCATTAATGGAAAAATGCGCACGATACTGAATACGTTTTTGTTAATCCGATGCCACCAACCACGTCAATCCTTGTGTCATATTTTAATTCAAAGTTATTTGTAAGTTATTACGAAAACTGCGGTTGGGAACTTGCACGTTATGCGAGTCGCTGCTATGTCTAATTACACTTCCGGTGATAGTGTTCAGAGCGCTGCTACCTACCATCAACGATCCCGATTTTGTTGTTTCTGGTCCGCCATTTCACTAGAGCTCGTTTCTGCCTCGATTTACATCTCTGTAGCATCCCCAACACATGATATACAATTTAAATGTTACATTGTGTGCGTATCCGTTCTTGAATTTCCTCAATGGACGCCTCAAAAGTTTCCTGTTGGACGGAACTCGCCATAAATGTCCAGATGTGTCATAGAACCTGGCGACTTGATTTTCTATTATTGGGATGGACAAAATTGTCCGTTGTTTGTGTATCTAGTCGCCTACCTCTGTTCCAGTACCTTCAACTGGGGTGACTTCGGCCACACCTAAAACAGAAACAAATGGCAGCAAAACAAAAACATAAACATCGACCAAAGTCACCCCAGTCACTTTGGCCAACACTTGATTATTTTCTTTTGCTGCCATTTGTTTCAGTTTTAGGTGTGGCCGACGTCACCCCAGTTGACGGTAACGAACAGAGATACCTATCCTAACTCGTCCCTAAACCGGATTTGTCCACATTTTTCGAAAACTAGGTTCACTGCTCTGTCCCGATTCTTAGTCCCCAGATCTGTCCCATCTCAATACTTAGTTGTGAGCTTTTTCTTAACGCTGGGCTCCCAGCTCTGTTCCAAAAGCAGTTCGAGCTCTGTCTCTATGCCGGTCTTGTAGGTAAGCGGCTTGGAGCTCTCGTAGCATTCACCGACGCAAGTGCCATCGATCTGGTCGCGGTCGCGAGTGCGTAGGGCTTCTGTTGGGTCTTACTTTGTTGTCTTACTGTGCTTCTTGTTCTCGTGTATATATGCACTATAATCGTATGCTTGCCGCTTCGTGTCATTCTCATGCTTCTAGATTTCATTCGATACGCTCACTGCGTATTCTCTTAGGATAAGACTTTTCGAACCTATTTCCATGTTGTTCATTAATTACGTTTTGTTTCTTCGCATGCACTGTCTCCTTTCATTTTACTACTTACGTGTCTTTTACATTTTTACGCATCACCTCCACAGCAGATGTTGGCTTCGCTGTCAGTGCTGGTGTGGCTCCATCAGCGCTGTCGAAAGCGCACCTGACTTTCATTGAAGGCACTTCTCTAAACTCTCGCTTTTTACCGCTGCTAGTACAGCCATGTAAAACTTCGTGTTACCTACGGCACGCAATTAGTCGGCGCCAACGCGGTTAAAAGAACTATTTCCCGCTTAAAAACCATTGTCTTTCATAATTTTTTATCTTAAATATTAAGCCAGCCATTCCAAACCTTGACATTTTTAACCCCAGAATCAAATTAATCACAAATTTGCGGTTGTTATCAAAGTATTTCATTGTAAGAAGCAAAGCTAAAGTAATGAGTGGAAGTCAGCGTCGGTCTGCACATTATCTCGCCTCAAGCCTCGTCTTGTGATCGTTCGTTGTGGGACTGCCGCTCTTATCTACAAGCGCACATCCCGCGCTCTGCCGTACGCTGCATATTCTTAGCATTTCTCTACGCAGCTCCACACGAGCTCTCTTTCTCGTCACACGTGTGCACGTCAGCTATTATTGAGAACCTAAATGACGTTTAGCTCCACACGAGCTCTCTTTCTCGTCACACGTGTGCACGTCAGCTATTATTGAGAACCTGAATGACGTCGAGGACGACGCAAGATTCGTGGTATTGAGTCAGGTTCATTTGGAAAGTATGGAGATTTATTTCTTGTAGCTGTGTGTGATAAATTCGTCGCAGCCTTTAGTCTATTGGCTGTAGCTCAAGTTGCTAGGTATTCATACATACAATTTACATTGACGACTGCCCCTCTGTAGATGAGTGTTGATGCGTTCTGAAACTTACGTCAATCGCCCATATTATTGCTTGAAGACATGTGAGTGATCAAACGTCGTGAAAATGGACTGCATTTTAACGACATTTTAACGAATATCTTGATTTCGATCGTTAAAACTTATGTTGACGGCTACGATGTTGTTTTAACCGTGGCAATTTTGCAGCTGAGAACCTGGCAATATGTGTTTATTGCACATGACGTTGTCATGTGCAATAAACTCAACCAAAAGATGTTTCTACAGTGTATTCTCAAATAGTTATGCACCTGTAATAGACTGACATTCGATTATAGGGCCTCTTCTGGTGATGCTTCGAGTAAGTGATACAGGTTTTGAAGTAAGGTGAATAATGGTAAGAGGTAAACAATTCATTTGTTTCGCGAAGTAGATTATTTGATTGGTTTGTTTCTTACGACGAAGACAACCGCAAAGACGTGAGCGAAGTTGCAGCAATTAGAAGCTGACTGGGCGCAGCAGCTATTGTACGGGAGTGCCTCTGCTATGTGCATACAAAGCCTGCCTGTACTTGATGCCTTCCTTACACAGACTTAGGGCGCGTCATGCAGCTAATGCTAGAGTCCCTTTATTGAATATTTTATTCTTGACGTATATCTTTGCAGGAAGCAATTCGTACAAGTTGTCTTGCATATACTGAAACTTGATTTGTGGAAGAATGCATGGGCGAGACTGTCCAATATTGACTTTTCTTTCCATTATTTCAGATAATATTATAAATGGACTGTGTTAAGGGTCATGTTGCTTCGTTTTTTATGTTCCTATCTGTTAAGCATGGGCAAATAATATTGAGAAAGGATAAACGCGCTTTTTTAGAGTGAACCAATACCTTTAATTAATCCTTTAAGTTGTTTTAGAGTTGTTGCTGAAATTTCTTTTTAATAATGTTGCTCGCCTAAACGTATTTCCAAAGCTGCGAATTTACTTTCTTAAACGTTCCTACTTGTAAAACAATTTTATTTTTCGCGCAATTTTTTCTAATTTCCTATGTATTTATACTTCTACTGTTCGAAAAAGCGAGCGGCGTTATTTGCGTATCTAACGCCTATACGTATGTGCGTATAGGCGTACCTTACGTATGCTCTTGTCATCTATACAACGCTCTGATTCGTACGCTTGCCAACCCTAGCCTGACTAACTCAGGGGATAAGAATACCAGTGTGGCGCTTTTTTCCCCACTTGTCTTGGCGGAAATAGTTACTATCAAATGGATGACAAATAAATCAAATTAACTCGAAATATTACCGGACTAGTGAACTTTTGTATTTAACCCGCGCAAGGCTCTTTATTTTCAAGCCATTGCTTGAAATCTAAATTTCTGTTACGAACAGAGAGCAGTGCAGAAATCTCATAAACGGTGTTATCCATCTTGATTTCAGGATGAAAGATTATAAGTGTAATTTTCCTGCATTATTTCTGCATTGAATTGTAGAGGCTTCTTTGACTTTAGTGATATATAATCAAGTAACCTGTTACCTGTAGTATATGGTCCTGTTCCTATCCACAAGTAACCTGTAGTATGGTCCTATTTCAAGGTCCTATTCACATTCTATTCTGTTCACATATGCAAAACTGCTTTGTTGAGTTCTAGTAAATGTTGTAGTCAGCCCAGTCTGTCGGCCTTGACAAGTAGAACATTGGTAGACGGTAGTGTGGGTAGAGCTTGAGTGTGGCGGTAGTGGCATGGTTCTTCGCTGCACTGGCATGGGAAGGAGATCTATTGACCGGGTGAGTTTGTAAGCGCTTTATTTTGATCTTTAAATGGGGTAATTATCCCTCCTAACTGATATTTAATGGCTGAAATTGGTGAAAAATTCGTTTGACTTTTTTCCAAGAATATCTAGAACAATTATTATATATTAAATGGGGTAATTAGTCCTAACTGATATTTAATGGTTGAAATTGTAGAAAAGTTCGTTTGATTGTTTTCCAAGAATGTAAAGAACAATTATTAATTACTATGTTTTTCGTAGGCTCATCTTATTTTTTCCAATTATAATTTTTTATTGTATATTTTTGTATCATAATTTCTACTGCTCTCCAATGCATTCGACTACTTTTTACCTGCCTATGCTTGTCCTGATGTCACTTTTTTGACTAAGTGATTTTACACTGCAGGTTAGTTTGACCTTGTGAACTTGTGTAGCATTTTGGATCTCATCCTAAATGGTTCTGATGTGCTCCATAATTTTTATAATATTATAACTTTGAAGTCAAGACGCATTTAAAATTTTTCTTTATTAGCTCCAGTTCCACTGTCGGTGCTGTTGCTTTTTACAGTTATAAGTCTATTGGGTGATTGTGACGGTTCATTTGCTTTGCCAAAAATTAGTTCGAAATTTACAATTTGTAGATTAAATGCCCATTAGGTTATATACCCGTTATAATTTACTCGTACCCCCGCCAATACTTATGCAAATACATATACTTATTTCAATAAGTTTTGAGATTATGACATTGCCGATTTGTATTATTATCCAAGTCTTATAATTTACCAAGTTGTTTTTTTTTTTCGAAATCCTTTAACCAGGTACGTACCATTTAAAATTCATTATGCAGGTCCTAATATTGTGATTTAGATTTGTTAAACACAAAGGTTTTGCTTTGGCCATTGTGTTATAAAGGCGGCATTGCAGTCTTCTACGTGCTCTTGCTATAAGTTCTATACACTCTTGCTATAGGTTATAACTACTCTTGCTAAAAGTTCTATGTACTCTTGCTAAAAGTTCTATGTACTCTTGCTAAAAGTTCTATGTACTCTTGCTATAAGTTCGATGTATTCTTGCTATGAGTTTTATGTACTCTTGCTATAAGTTTTATGTACTCTTGCTATAAATTTTAAGTACTCTTGCTATAAGTTATAACTACTCTTATTCTAAATTCCATGTACTCTTGCTATAAGTGAAAACTACGCTTGCTATTTCTTCTAGATACTCTTGCTATTAATTCCATGTTCTCGTTATAAGTTATAACTACTCTTGCTATAAGTTGTAACTACTCTAACTATATCCTCTACGTACAATATGTGTTCAACTCTTGATGGTGGTGCAGGCGACCAAGGAGTTCCTGGAGCGCGCCAACTGCTTGCGGGTGAACGGCAGCGACTGCAGCAGCTCGAGTGGTCCGCTGACATGGAACACGGCCGTCAAGTTCCTCATGGCGCGCAAGTTTGACGTTCAGAGGTAATTTATCCTGCTAGTTATTTATCCTGCAAGTTATTTATCCTGCTATTAATTTATACTGCCAGTAATTCATACTGCTAGTAATTTATCCTGCAAGTAATTTATACTACTAGTATTTTATCCTGCAAGTAATTTATACTACTTGAAATTTATTCTGTAAGTAATTTATCCTGCAATTTATTAATCCTGCAATTAATTTATCCTGCAATTAATTTATCCTGCAATAAATTAATGCTGCTAGTAATTTATTATGCAAGTTATTTATCCTGCAATTTTCATCACTGGTAACGAACTGGAATCGTATTATCAAAAATTGTTTCGCATTCGTAAGCACGTCAGCCAATCACTGACGATTTTTCAAACTAAACTCGATAAATAAACTCGACGAAAAATATGTTGCTACTTTTATGGGTAGCGAATTATGACATTACGACCCAGGTAATGAATAAACATTGACTTCCCTCATCCTTGCACAAACTAATTGCTTATCATTGAATCAGCCCTTGTTTTTGTATGGGTAAAGTAGTGGACATTGTCCACTACTTTCCACTACCTCCCTGCCTACTACTGCACATTGTGCACATCTCTAACTGTGCTCATCATTTTTATGTCTACAGAAAAATGTACACTCGTGTTCAAATGAATTTACGCATTTCAACTCGTTCTTATTAATCAGGACGCAATATGGGATTACTGATGAGTAGACTTATTACATATTGGTTTTGTTTATGTTGAGGGATTTAGTAGATATGAATAACTTGTAATCCTGCATGAGCAGAGCGCTGCAGTTGTACCAGCAACACGAGATCACACGGCGGAAAGAAGGTCTATGTAATTTCGACATCACCGTCGAGCCGCTCCGATCTGAACTCGCCACCGGCAAATTTACCATCCTTGTGAGTTTACAATTAGTTAATCGCTTATTTTTATCTGCATCTTTTTTCATCTTTTTCAAACTTTTAAATATTTATTATTTACCTTCCCGAGATCTGCTATGAGAGCTTCGCATATCATCGTGACCAGTTGCAAGACAATTTAAATTTCAAGTTAATTTAAATCGCGATGTTACTATTGTAGCTTTTATCCGCAACACGCTCGTTGGAATAACCACTCAAACAAATTTTACACTGCAAATATCACGCTATTTATAAGGTCATCTTCCTTCACCAGTCAACTCAGTTACCTACTGCATGATCGTTCCACAGCACCGATGATTCAATGGATGGTTTTAAAACCATTGTAATTTTTGTCTTCATTTCTGTTTATCTCATTTCCTGGTCCTTTTCTGTCGAACTTAGCATTAACTTCACTAGGCTACTTTTAGTTCTTACAATTTCACTCCTGAAAATTGAGTAAATTTCCCTAAATTTTACAAATTAAAGCTCTACTTTTGCTTAACTGACAATTGAGAGTAAATTTTACTCAATTCTACAAAGTAGAGCTCCAGTTTTGCTTAACTGACAATTGAGTAAATTTTAATCAATTTTACAAAGTAGACCTCCAGTTTTGCTTAACTGACAATTAAGTAAATTTTAATCAATTTTACAAAGTAGAGCTCCAGTTTTGCTTAACTGACAATTAAGTAAATTTTAATCAATTTTACAAAGTAGACCTCCAGTTTTGCTTAACTGACAATTGAGTAAATGTTACTCAAATTTACAAATTAAAACTCCAGTTTTGCTCAAATTTCTACTAAAACAACGCATGTATTTAGACGTACGTCCTGACAATTGAGTAAATTTTGCTCAATTTTACAAATTAAAAATCTAGTTTTGTTTAAATTTCCACTAAAACAACGCATATAATTAGACGTATATTTAACGCAACGTTGATGTGTTCAGCGGTGTCGGGACGTGTCCACCGGGGCGGCTATCGCGCTGTTCTCAGCTCGCAAACACGACCCCCGCGTCAGCACCCACCAGACGACGCTGCAAGCGCTGGTGTGTCAGCTCGACGCTGCCCTCCAGTCCTCGGATACTCAGCGTCACGGGCTCATATTCATCTATGATATGACCGACTCCCTCTACAATAACTTCGACTATCAGCTCTCACAAAAAATACTCACCCTACTCAAGGTAATCAATTTTGGCTTTGTTCTTTATAGGTAACATACGTACAAGCCTAACTCACCCCTACTCAAGGTAATTAAATCCTTTTGCTTTGTTCTTTATAAGTATTATATACGTACACGCCTAGAAATTATTGAGGTTTTGTCCAAGTAGCGATGCACTTTTTCCTGTTCATCCTGAATCTGTTTTGCCCGGTAAAAGAGCGTATCAGTGCTGCATCCGCTCTCTGCTCGTAAAAAGTGTTTCACTGTTTGGACAATATGACCTATTTTTCTTTCTGTAGCCTATAGGTTGCCAATTAAAATAATTTCATTGTACTTGAGCCTGGAATTGAGATCTAAAGTTTATTAACTTTGTTGTACTTTTGTCTGGAGTTGAGGCCTAAAAATTTTAACTTTGTTGTACTTTTGTCTGAAATTGAGATCTAAAGTTTTAACATTGTTGCACTTTTGTCTGGAGTTGAGATCTAAAGCTTTTAACTCTTTTGTCTGAAGTTGAGATGTAAAGTTCTAAACATTGTTGCACTTTTGTCTGGATTTGAGATCTAAAGCTTTTAACTCTTTTGTCTGAAGTTGAGATGTAAAGTTCTAAACATTGTTGTACTTTTGTCTGGAGTTGAGATCTAAAGTTTTAAACTTTGTTGTACTTTTGTTTTGAGTTGAGATCTTAAGTTTTTAATGTACTTTCTTCTGGAGTTGAGATCTAAAGTTTTAACATTTGTTGTACTTTTGTCTTGAGTTGAGATCTAAAGTTTTTAATGTACTTTTGTCTGGAGTTGAAATTCAAAACGTGCGTGCAGGGCGCCTACCCCGCTCGCCTCAAGAAGGTTCTGATCGTGACGGCGCCGCTGTGGTTCAAGGCTCCCTTCAAGGTTCTGAGACTCTTCGTCAGAGAGAAGCTTAGGGACAGAGTTTACACGGTCACGCTTAGTGAGGTGAGGTTATCTTGTTCTAAAGTTATCTGCTTGATCTTTCATTTTGACTATCTTTCATTTGACGTTCAGACTTCATGTACGTAACTACGATGATTCATAAGTAAAAATAACTCGATGTTCATTATTCAAATTGTCGGTTTACACGGAGATTGTCGGTTCGTGACAGAGTTTACACGGTCACGCTAAGTGAGGTGAGGTTATCGTGTTTAGAAATTATCCATTTGATCTTTTAATTTGACTATCTTTCTGTAATTTAAAAAAATGCGACATTGTGGTTTATAAATAAAATAGATACAAGCGAGAAAAGATTGTACTCTAAATGAGGTTGATGATTATTGCACTGTTTCTTTAGGTTTTTGTCATTTATAACACTTCACTAGGTATTATAAAGGGACCATCATCGGACGAACGAACCACCGATATCTAGAACCAATAAAACAGTTTTTACTGGCAGAATATTATCAGTCTTGCCGTTTCAGTAATGTATACTTGTGCAGTATTAACTAATGTTCATTTCAGTTATATATAGTATTAATTAATCTGTAAAATAATGAAGAAATAATTAATGTTCAGGGCACCCTCAATTTTGATGTATAACGGCTTTCGTCTGTGGATTGTTGTTTCCATGTAATATCTACGGCATGAAAGTAACGTCGTTGTTCGCGTTCCAGCTGGCGGAACACATACCTAAAAAGTGTTTGCCCATTAACCTGGGCGGTGAGATGATCATCGACCACGAGACCTGGCTCTCCAAGTGCATCCCCGCCCTCACTGCCGCTTCTGGTGGGTGCAAAACTACGTCATTTCTGAGTCAAGAACTGCAAAACTGAGTCAATTAATATTTTTTACAAAATCTTCATTCCTTTGAGTTTTTTCAAAGGCGTTTGTATCTTTGTTTATGATCCATTGTATCCTAATTTCCGATCAAGAAAAGTAACAAAATACGGGTTGTTGTGATTTGTTGCTTTTTAGCAGTAGTTCCTTTAGGTCGCATTCTTTCTTCTAAGAGCTTTATAGTTAGTATAGTAAAGTTTCTGCACTTAATCTTTTAAAATCGTTTAAGAAAGTTTCCAACCTGCAGAGACTTGCAACGACTTGGGAAACCACGCGGTGCTGGCACAAAAAGACATGGAGCCTCCATTGGAGTCTTTTGGAGACCAACAAGACGAGCAGAAGGAGGCAGGGTCTCCCAAGAACTCCGAGCGCCGTGTCACATCATCTGCTCATGATCTCGTCAACGGCGGAGATGCTGTAAGCCTAAACTCCGTTTGAATTGGGCAAAACTTTTCTCGTTTTAGATTGGAGAATTCTCCGTGTTTCATATGTGTTATGTTTTGTTTGAAAACCTTTTGTTTTTTTAGTGCATTTTCTCATTTATGGAAAAAAGGCGCTATTGTGCTCGTCATGTCCGTCCATCAGTCTGTCTGTCTGTACGTCCGTGGCTTCACGTTTTCGTCGACGAGAAAATGCGCTCTCTGTCACTCACTGCAGTGAGTACTGAGTTATATATATATTTTTAATTCGAGCGTTCTGCTGTTGATTTTGGTTCGCATTACTGCACGCTCAAGTACCTACATCTGCTTGGGCCTTATTCACAATTTTCCTTATTACTTTTGTGTCAACGGTTTGTTCAATAGAAGGTTTTTTTTACAGACAAGTCCTGAATTTTCTGAAGACGAGGATTCTTCCAACGACGACTCTGAGTCAGAGCAGGAGCTACACGATGCTGAGGATGACCTCCAGACGCTGGACCACAGAGGCAGCGTTGGCTCCTCAGCCACAGCCTCTTCCTCTACTACCCTCGCTGCTGAGCCTAGTGAGGGTCTACAACTAGCAGACTTGGATTGAAATACAAACTTTTTGAAAAATGTTAAATGTATAAAAATACCTATAACACCTAAATTGTTGTCTAGGTTCGTAACCTTTCATGAAATGAAATTCTTTGTTGGATTTGAAATAAATAAGAAATACCATCGGGATCTCTGCAACGCTGTAATTATTGTTAAGCTGCGAATGATCTACGTAACGTTACGGTAATATATATTGAATTTGAGAGTGAATTGTTAAATACAGTACAAGCTGAATGAATTTCAAAATGAAGCTCGCGTTTTTGTTGATGAATACTTCAATTATAGTTTTAATGTTTGGTCGATCATAGGCATTTTCTAGTGAAAAGGGAAAGATCTAAGCGGTAGGTATTAGATTTGTTTTGTGTTTATTTTAATACCATTTTCTGAACGCAGGTGTGAGCTTAGAAGGCGTAGACACCACAGAAGACTCTGTCACCACTGCACAGAAGAGAGACGAAAACGCTGTAGTGAACGGTCTCAACGGCCACGTTCAGACTTCACGTACGTAACTACAATATTTTACAAGTGAAAATAACTAGATGTTCACTATTGTCGGTGGCCGTGATGAATTTATCGAGTTACTAAAAATCCATGTGTATAGCCATTCTAGAATTAAATTTTTATCCTCAGAAAGAACAACGATTTTTAATATCACTAACTATATAACAGAGCAATATTTTATTCGTATCTAAGTATTATATTTTGGGTTTGAAAATGTTCAAATTTGATAAAAAGTAGAAAAAAGTGTTACAATCAGTAACTATACAATAGATCAATATTTTATTCATATGTAAATATTAGTATTCGGGTTCTGAATTTTTGACCGAATTTGACGAAAATTGAAAAATTCTTAGCGGAGTCGCGTGGCTCTCCGTGCGCAGTGGAGCTGGCGTCGCTAGAGCCCTCCCTGCACACGGCTGACTGCTCGGGCTTCACGTTGGATCAGTTCGTGGAGCACCTCAAGCACAAGGCGAGACTCGGCCTTCACACCGACTACATGCAGATTAAGAACACGCCGCCTCCCGGAACATTCGATAATAGCAGGTGCTTAGTAACGTATAAATTATGCATTTGAAAGTGTGATCTTGCGGATTTTCAGCTGTGTTTTCAATTTGTAAAAGTATTGGTTTCAAAGGGTTTTAAAAATTGCCTTTTTTCACTATATGTATATTAAATTCATCAGTTTAAATAGTCAGATTATGTATACATGAAAACCAAATTTTGCCATGAAATAAATTTACATGCTTGACGTAATGGCCAGCCTTGTTAAAAAGTTCGTTCAGTTTTGCACTAAAGATCGTAATAAGACTTAAGAGGTCGTACATTTAAATGTTGAAAAAAATGACTCCAAGAGAGTAAAGAAATATCGTACTGGATTCATCTTTTTTTAACTCGAATGTCTTGTGGCAAGAAGGCGATCTTAAAAATTTCCTAATGCAAGTGAATTTTTACCTTCAGACGGCGCTGCAATCAATTGAAGAACAGGTACACAGATGTGCTGTGTTTGGACCACAGTCGGGTCATTCTCAGTGACACATCTGAAGAGAAACACAACGACTACATTAATGCCAACTTCGTTGATGGCTACAAACAGAAGAATGCTTTTATTTCTACTCAAGGTAGGATATTGTAATTTTTATATTTCTGGTACCCAACCCCGTTCATCCAGCAAAGCATAAGTTATTTCCGGCGATATTACTTTTCCCTTGAGCTTTGAGGAACTTGAAACATATAATGTGGTCTTAACTCTTACAATCACTACAAGTAGTGCCTAGGATAGTACATTTCTGTAAATGAGAACCCTGAGTTGCATTATGCGCACAGGCGTTCGACGACCCTTCAAAGAGTAGCGGTTATCAAGCCTATCAAACTGTGATTAAAGAGAACCAGCCGATCGCGGCAACAACAATATTCTCGTGTATAACGAAGCATTTTCATTCCCATCGTGCGCAACAGGACCTTTACCTCACACTTCACCCGACTTCTGGCGCATGATTTGGGAGCAATGTGTCGTGGTCGTGGTGATGACCACGCGGGTCGTGGAGCGAGGACGCACAAAATGCGGCCAGTATTGGCCTGAAATCGTGGGTAACACGATGCGCTTCCCTGCCTGCACGGTCACCAACATCGAAGTGCATCACGATAGCGACTACATCACAACTACCCTCAGAATTACAGACCTCAAGGTGTGCAAGTGTGAATTGTACTCCACGTGAACTCATGGCAAATGAATGTTTTTTTATAGTTCAGTGAGTAAAATCTTTCCTTGAAATATCTGAAATGTTTTTTTCTTGGTTTCAAACGGGTAAGGTTGAATGTGATTATTCAATTTTGAGGTTACTTTTAAACTTTCCACGATTAAAAGACAGTTTTATTCTGAATGTAATCAACGCTTAATTGTGTTACCATAGCAACAACACTCATTCAATGACTAAAAAACTTCCAGAATCTGTTACAGTAGATCACGGACGCGATAATTATCCTACAACTTTTTTTTTTTACTATTTTTTCTGCTTCCAGAGCGGCGAGTCTCGGCTTATCTCGCACTTCCAGTTCTCATCGTGGCCAGACTACGGAGTGCCCGAGTCTGCGGTGGCGATGCTCGACTTCTTGGTGCGCGTGCGGGAGGCTCAAGCGTCCAGGACTGAAGAACTTGGACCCATTTGGAGGGGCCACGAACTCGGCCCACCCATCGTTGTTCATTGCTCTGCTGGCATCGGCAGGACCGGTGGGTTAAGCACACTACTATTGCCCATTGTCCTATTGATGATTGATTTCCTATATTTATATATCACAATAATTGAATATATTCTTTTTGTCGGAAATTTTCATCAGCAAAAGTTATTTGTTATCAATTCGTGGACTCGGGTTATAGTCCAGTATAAGATTCAATTCTCGGCCATTTATTCCAACTAATTAAGTGCCGTGGTCCATAAATGGGGATTATGAGCTTTATCAAAAAACGTAATTAGTGCGTCCGGGCATTTCCAAAATTACCAGTAAGTTTTTGAAATTTCATATTCGGGACATAAATATTGTGTTTTCTAACTCCTTGAATGTAGGTAACAAGAAACAAAGAATAAAATAGACATTGTGGCACCTAATGGGTAATCTTTTATTCAGGTACTTTTTGTACGTTGGACATCTGCATCCGCCGCCTTGAAGACACAGGCGTGATCGATGTTCGTGGCACGGTTGAAAAGATCAGATCACAGCGCGCGTACAGCATCCAGATGCCTGATCAATACGTCTTCTGCCACCTTGCGTTACTGGAGTACGCCTTACTCACCGGCAAGATGCCTGACGCTGACCTCACCGGCTTCGAAGGAGATGCTTCAGACTCGGATTAGCTATGGCTGCCGGGGGCTTACGTCCATAATTATTTCTGAGTCCCTCCCTTTCTTCCCGTGTGATGACCGTCATTTACCAAGACAAGGAATCTTTAGAGAGAGAACCTTTACTCCTACGTATGACACTTGGTCTTCCTCATGATGACGCACATACAGGATATTAGAGTTAGGTTTCAAAACTACTCTCTTTTCATAGTTACACTAATTTTAGTTGGTGTCTGTCTCACAAGCAACACATAGTAGGCTTTAGAATTACTAGGAACAAGTGAAAGACTTTAAATTCGTGCTGTCCGCACGTCGAGCACACACTTGAACCATGTGTATTTCCATCACAAGATTTAAGTCACAAACTAGCGTTGATTTATTGGCCACACTACAAAGTTTTGATCAGTTGAATATTTCATGCGTATAAAGAAGTTATTAATTAAGCTGCATTGCGCGTATTTCTGCAGGAAAGTTCTTTTTGTGACTGAATAGTGTATTTTTGCAGGGTTTGAAAAAAGTGTTTCGTTGTTGTATTTAGATCTTGTTGTATCTAATTGTATTATCAACTTTATTGTATTGCCTTGAGCATGCGTGTGTGGTTCTGCGAGTTTATGTTCCAATTTATATAATAACAATGCATTTTCTGGTATTGACGTTTAATTTATTTTATTGCAATGAGAATGTGTTAAAGTAGATTCTTATAGAATGTGTTACTCGAACGCTGAAGTAGACCCCAATATTGAATCGGATATTATGAACTGAAAAATACTCGATACCACATGGCATTGGAAAGAAAAAGACGAGTGGTGTGTTGAGAAATTTTGGCCAAGTTCATATCCCCCGTGAAGTTATATCTCAAGTCGAGGTCTCTTACAGCTTCACAATAGTATTGAATATGTTAAATATCTTCCAAGTAACTCGATGTTCAGACGGACAATAAGGTTGACTAGGGTCAAGCCGACGTATATCCCTCTAATTATAGCGTGTGCATTTAGAGGCCTTTTTGTGTCGTGTCATTAAATCTTATGCCTCGAACCGCTTGTATATAAAGATATATATATATAGTTTTAGCCTCATAAAGCTTTCGTATTGTGTATTTTACTATAGTAGATATTTCTTGAATGAAACTGTGTGCGTCGATGTAAATAATGTGTTCTTATAATGTTCAAACTTAGCTATATCCTCCGAGAAAGTATTATGATCGTGCTGTAGTTGCCTGATAAAAGCAACTTGCGGGGCAAATACTGCTTCGTATTGTTGGATTTAATCAGGATTTTGAGTGTATGTTTAGGCGAGGTATTGCTTCACAAATATTCCTCCTAAATACTATCCTTACATCCTCCATGCGACGACATTGGAGGGAAATTATAAACAAGACATGGCAATATTTTCGTCATTACTATATTTATGCGCAATAATGATTAGGTGTTAAATGCGGTTGCTTGGAGTAGGTCAGAGTAATACTTTCAACATAGTGTCGAACCTTTCAACTTTACAACTGCAATCTTTTCTTTCGACTTGACTTTGGCATGACCTGAAAATTTGTCATCAGTTAAACCGACACTATATTTAATGTGAAAGGGAATGGAATCTGAAATAATTTACATGACCTATTTAATGATTGTTGTTATTTTAATAGCTTACAAATAGGGCCTCAAGCTAATTGCAATTTATTTGCGCTCTTCACGTTGATAGCAGAGTGAGCACTGCAGTTTTCGCAATCTACCCATCGATCATTTCAATTTATAGCCAGTCAATGTCCTTGTATATTGAACGTGCCTTGATAACTTTCAGTCTATCAAAAATACCTCTCATCACGCCGTAATTCAGTTTTGTTGGGTAGTGGGGAAGTGATGTCATAATGCAAACCAGTTTCTTCGTCTAAAATCTGTTTTGAAATGTATTGAAATTTTTCGAAATCCTTCCGGTCTAAAGTGTCGGCAAGTATGTAACGATTAGACCTTTAGAAATTGTGTCGCGCCTTACAGTCTCCCGTCCGATGCATGGCGCAGTCGCAAGATTTCTTGTTCATAATAAGTAGAAAAGAAATATTTATTTCATACTTAACTATTAACCAGTTAGAACGAATCTCCTGTTATCCTACTCAGGCCCCGGGAAAATTTGCTGAACATATCATATTGTACTGGAATCGTGAAAGATGAAATTTTCCCGATTGTTACATTGACATTTTAAGATCGGTTGTGCTCTGCTCTTCTCACACCTTTTTTTTGTCTCTCGCCTTCTTCAGTTCAGCCTTACACTGCACACTATTCTGAAGTTTAATTTTCTCTATCAAGAATTTCGCGTGGAAATGTGCCGGTTTAAATCATGAGTCAGGTAAAAAATATACTTTAGTGTGGGAAATATGGATGTAAGGATGGCTTCAAACTCCTATGGAAGTCAACGTATTCACCTTATTAATTCTATTAAATATGGTGGTTTATTTCTTGGTCGTAAATTCCGTCTTCAAACAACCAATAAGAATATGTGCAGTAATTTTAAGGAAAATTCTTGTACAGTTTACTATCGTATTTATAGAACCTTGGAATTCTGATAGAACCATGAAAGCCTTACAGCATAAGCGTTTTCAGCTGTAGCTGCCTGCTGTATGACGCACGTTTCACCACATACTATCTTGTTTGAACGATACCTGCGACAGAATACCTTCGGATATTAGCTTAATATAAGGAACATCGTATTTTTGCAGTACCTCGTAGCGAAAAATCAAATGTAAACTAGGCCATATTGAGGTTTTGGGTTCAGGTCATGATTGGAAACTAATTAAAACTGTTATTCTCCTTTCCGTATAAATAATTTGGAAGAGCAATAAAATGTATTTCTCCGGTAATCATGACCGCAAACCGAATTTGTAATATTGATAAAATAGTTGCAACTTTACTAATTCAGCTTTCAGTTTGGATTTGGCAATTTGAACAGTGAAGGAAATAAGAACAGGTGAGCTTTCTGGAAATGACCTCCCCGAATTTATCACTGATAATATCGACGATCCTAATTATAATCATGGAGCTAATCAAACATACAAAGCCAACTGAATCTTTATTCATTCCATGGGCCTATTTCTTCAACGCCGACACTTCTATTCTATTCTAAATCTTGGGGTCTGACCTTCCTGAAGTATCAAGTCTTCTATAGTAACACGTGACTAAACACGTGAAGATCACGTTTAACAACTGTATTATATTACAATACAATTAGGACCTTCAGTCCTCACGTTTGGTCAACCTCATTGTTTTCTTACAAATATCAAAAAGGAATAGGCATCCAGTACTCATTTTCGCATCGTCGCGGATTCTATGGTTTTATGCTATAACTTTTCAATTTGAATGACTCGGTTTCCTTGCCACTGAGACAAATACAGCACGTTCAGCACTCTACCAAAGATCGTTCACTCTTCATTTTGTACATACTAGTCATACGTTGCAACAAATTGTAATTAAGCTGAATCTGCCATTATACCATTCTAATGGAAACATTATTTGCAAAATGTAAAGAAATATTCTCTATCCACGTTACACTTATTCCTGCAACGATGGTTTCGAGTATTAAGAAGCATATAAAATCACATTTTACTTACATCACGTAAATTTAAAGCCTGCCAACCTTCATCCATCTTCGTGGTCGTCATTTTGGACACGGTGCCGTTGTAATGCTTGCGTCAGCTGCTCGTAAGGTTGTTGCGATTTTGCATAATTGTACCGGCAATACGACCTGCAACAATTTGACGTTTTCATTTATCACTTTCGAATTTTCGAATACGCCTGTGAAATACATGCATTAAAATACACTGTCAGTTTCTACCCTGCGACAGTTTTCAACACGAAGACCGCATGATTTACGAATTAGCAAATTTAATGTGTATTATACCATTTATGTTTCTACACCTTCCAGCAAAAATATTCCTTCGATAAAAAAATGCGGTAATATTAATACATACGAACTAATAATATTAATAATAATAGTATTTCACCGAAACTCTATTGATATTAAATGTGCTATTTTTCCGTGGAAATTCGCTGGAAATTTTACAAAAATGTATAAAAAAAATCACATTAATTCATAATCGTGCATCAGAGCCATAGCGAGTCAAGTAAAATAGTTCAAAATGAAATCTAGTAAAATTAATAATTCAGATTACAAGCATCTAAGGATCGACAAGGAGCTAAAATTTTCTAGGCATATTGAAACGCAAGTTAATATATCCAATAAACTGCTTGGGTTGATCAAACGCTCCAACGAGTACCTAGATATGGAAATGATCAAGCTGTTGTTCACCTCTGTCGTGCGCCCAAACCTAGAGTTTGGAACCGTCGTGTGGTCACCGAGACTTGAAAAGGACAAAAAATTTAGTTGAGAGTGTTCAAAGACGTGCAACAATGATAATTCCGGGCTTAAAGGGCAAGTCTTATGAAGAAAGATTGAAAATTAAGAAGCTTCCCAGTCTCCGTTATCGTCGCATGCGTGGGGACCTCATTGAAGTATACAAGTATACTCATGGTTTGTACAAGGTCCCAGAAGGATTACTAGAATTTGAAACAAGAACCAACAAAAGGGGCCACAGCTATAAACTAAAAAACTGCGGTTCAACTTATCCACGCGACAACATTTCTTCTAGCTTCGAGTCACTGACATGTGGAACAGCCTTCCTGAAGATATTGTTGACGCTCCGAGTATGAACGCGTTCAAGAACAGACTGGACAAGGCCATGCATGGGCATATGTTCAGTCTTAAAATGCCTCGTATCCTTCGGAACAACTGAAATCTAGAAGTGATGTTAAACCTCCCGTCCGTTGAAAAGATTTGATCTAAAGGCCAGTCTGGTCAAGAAAAGTACAAGAATCGGCGACAGGCCTATCCAGGCCTATTCTTCAATGCCGACGATACTATACAATACTAAGGAATATGTGCGGACTGACCAGTATCCCAACGTAAATGTATAAAAACATCACATTAATTCATTATAGTGCACCAGAGCCACAGCGAGTCAAGAAAAATAGTTCAAAATGAAATCAAGTAAAATAATAATTCAATAATAATAATAATAATAACCATCCAAGGAATATGTGCGGACTGACCAGTATGCCAACGTAACGACCGTAAAGACACCAATGCCGGCCCTGAACGCCTCCTTCATCTTGGAGGTGAAGAGGAAGTAATAATAATAATAACAAACATCCAAGAAATATGTGCGGACTGACCAGTATCCCAACGTAACGACCGCAAAGACGCCAATGCCGGCCCTGAACGCCTCCTTCATCTTGTAAAATAATAATTAAGATTACAAACATCTAAGTAATATACGTAGACTGACCAGTATCCCAACGTAACGACCGCAAAGACGCCAATGCCGGCCCTGAACGCCTCCTTCATCTTGGAGGTGAAGAGGAAGTAAGCCATCGTGCCCGCCAGACCGGCGCTCGTGCTCGCCAGGAACGTCGAGCGGTAGCAGGGAATGTCCGCCACCTTGCGCTCCCGGAAAATCTTTATCTGAAAGTCAATCAAGAGCGTTAGTCTCAGTGCGTAGGCGAAGCCAAGGATAAGATGGGAGCCGATCTGAAAGTCAATAAAGATCGTTCGTTTCAGTGTGTAAAAAAAGCTAAGGGTATAATGAGAGCCAGGGATATGACGAGAGTGATGAAAGCAAATGATTTTATCAGGGCGAAGGATATGACGAGAGCCAAGGATCCGATGAGACCAGGGATATGATGAGAGCCAAGGTCCTAATGAGAGCCAGGGATTTGATGAGAGCCAAGGATTTGATGAGAGCCAAGGATATGATGAGAGCCAGGGATGTGATGAGAGCCAAGGTCTTGATGAGAGCCAAGGATTTGATGAGAGCCATGGATATGATGTGGTTATTGCTTCATCATTTCTGATAAATTCTCGCTACTTTAAAACTGCGATAAGCTGCTTTGGTATGCACTTGCAAATGTTCACAACACCTCAGGATGAACCAACAGAAAATGCAAGTGATTCTTATGAAAATGTTAATTGACTAATGCCGCAAAATTTCTCGAGTAGTTTGAATATTGAATGTTCAGGAGATGCCATTTATTCACAATTAAATCTATACGAGAAAAACTGCACGACTGCTATAACGTCTCGTCCAACTCGTACAACTTACAATGGGGCTACTGTCGCTACTGCCACGTTCTCTCTCCTCCTCCGCCATAGCTGAATTGGCCGCCTACACAATTAATTAAATATTTCTGAAAATCTAGGAAGACTAGCACAGAATATTAGAACAAATTAGTATCTCTGATGCTCTTATGAAATTAACACGAATACCAGAAATTCATTAATGAAAAAAATATAAGATCAATTCTTCAGAATCCTGACAAATCGTATTAGTGAAGAAAACTGCAACTTCAAAAATTCAAGGTTCAAACAAACATTTAAGTCATAAAAATCTTTCAACACATCACGTTAGTCAATCGCTCCTCTTTAGTAGCAATTTTGTGACGAAATATGACTTTATAATAAGCTAATAATAAAGATTTTGTGGTGCATTCAAGCTTCGTAATGTAAGCATTAAGACTCGAGTCTGTCTTCTCAACAAGTCGGCCATTATTACACGCTGATTATATCGCATCAAAACTGACTTTTTCTTGACCAGCGACATTTGGAACTAATCAATAATTTTCTATTAAAAGAGTAGTAGATAAAACGGAAAAAGGACAAGATAATAAATTATAGTTTTATGAAAGGCCACGGTTCTAAACGTGTGTGAACACTAGTATACTTTTTTGCGATCATTTTAACAAGACTCCGGGCCCCTAGGGTCGTCAGGCCCTGAAGTCGTTCGTTACTCGCACGACCCCCGTCGGGAAATTACCAACGATTACCAAGTAATTAGGTAATCAACTATTGCCTCATGAGCCTTATGATGAGTTCGGGACTTCCTAGCCCACGGTCACGCTGATGCGCCGCCTTTGTCGTCCTCCATCTCTGAATCGTCGCTAGGCAGGTCACCCCGCCCTCGGGCAGGTCAACTATTACCAAGTGACTAGGTAATTAACAATTACCAAGTTACCAATGATTTAATAATCTGGAAATGACTTATAGTTGCGCATATTTTAAAAGATTTAATTGGGAATTGTTTTCTGCACTAAGCATCGCTCGGGGAGCAACACTGCGTTTCCAGTTCCATAACAAGGACATTAAATCAGTTGCACACTCAATACATTTACTCGCTAAATCAAAATATACTTCTATAAACTTTCACGAATAAATCATTAGATAAATAATGCAGTTCAAAGCAGCAGCAGCACTTTAATGATAGATGCACATTAACTGGAACTCTTAACATTAGCAAATTATTTTGCAAATCTACAGGAATATTGGCAGCTAATGTGTTAAGTTGAAGAAAAATTACGTACAATATTGAAATAAAGTAGATTTAGCCATCCACTAAATTAGACATGTTTGGAATGAAGTTTTAAAATGAAATGATTTCATAGATACATAGCAGAGAATTGTCCAAGATTGACACGAATGAGCAATAAATACGAGTTTGAAAGAGTAGAAGCCCAATAAAAAAATCACAAAATTAGAAAGATAAAAATAGTAAAAACAAAGTTTTTCATTCTAAAAATTTCGTAAACGACCATCAACGCTGTCCGAAATGGACGACTTCTTGCAAACTTTATTACAAACTCAAGCAAAATAAAGAGTACGTGTGCAATGCAGGAACGGTAACATTGTCCGTGAATCCAGCAACACACTTTCAAACATAGATTTATATCCAAAATCATTGCGCAGATATTTACGTTCAGAAACATAATAATATCTGTAAAAAACTCAACGCAATTACTCATAAACTGCGACAATGTATACCAAAATTGTTAGCCGCTTGCACCACTTAGGCGAGAATTGAGGCATGTATAGCAACCTCATAAGTTTAAACTCAACTGAATTTCGGTTAGCAAGTATGAATGATAAAAAGCTAAGCAAGCATTTATTATAGTTATGTATTATTAGAAAAAATTAAACCGAGCATATAACATAAAAATTTAACCTGAGCAACTGGGGAGTGGATACTGGGAAAAAACTATTATAAACATTTTGAAGGAATGCTGAGATTGTAGCTCAAATACCGAATTAAATAACGGTAGGTGGTCTACCAAACTAATCAAAATTGCATAGCGGCAAAATAACGTGACAATAAATTTTAATCATAAGTAAAAATTTCAAAATATTTTCTTGTAGATTAAAATACTATTAGTATTATTTATGAGCCAACTTTAACTGGATAGAAATATATGAGCAACGCGTGTCCAAATAAAGTCATCATAAAATGGAAGATTATAGAATAATTTTCATTCACTAACCATGTGATGCATACAGGAACAATAAGCTACCATTTCCCTAACAAACAACTACAATGAAAATACCGAACCAAGTGAATTAATCACGCACAACTACCACAAATATGGTTGCTCTCGAAACAATTCCAAAATAAAGACATCAGCAGAGGAAACGCGTGAAAAAATGATATTAACTCGCATACAAACTTTTGCAATTTGCTCACAAGGATCCCACTAATTTAACGTAAAATATAATAAACGTTACATCGGTTATTAGGAAAGTAAAATGTAAAGCAATTGTGCGTTGCAAGGCAAAAGAATTTCAGACGCTGGAAGCGAGTGCACCTCAAAATATAAAGGTATGACATAGATTAATGCGGAAGTCTACATTAGATTTCAATATATTAGATTACTTCTTTACTTGGTAACAACGAACACATTCAATACAACACCCTTACAAGCTCAACAATTTGTTAGTATGGGAATGATCATTGATAGATGTAATAGATGCTTAATGTCTCCATTTGAAGAAAACTTAACAAATGAGGAAGTTTATGCAACAACCGACAGATACTCTCAAACCTAAACCTAACTATGAACCATATTAAATAAATGTTTCCAACGGATAGAAATATGAGATTCATCCGAGATTCAGGGTAAAATGTTAAGTAAACTCTTCATACTCAACTATTTTAATACTGATAACATAACTTCAGATATTTAGAATACTATGAATTTTTAGGAACACCTGTTAAATTTACCCTCTGTTATGAGAGATACCATGAAAGCTCAGAACAAACATGCGATCGAAGAGCAGGTTTTTAAACCTCGATATTTGCAATCTGTTTGATTTATGCATCATCATTATATGCTTGGAAGATCAAAATCCTACATCAATATAATAAATACGGTACTGCGTTTTACCTGCACAACCGGCACGATAACATACGATCTGGGTACAAAATGTACAGATCCCATTGCTAAATTTCCCACAAAAAACTCCCAACGGTTATCAAGGTAGAGACGCTGAATATTAGTTAGTTTAATACTCGAAAGAACAAGCATAAGATGATCAATGATTAAGACAAAGCGCCATTGGAGGAATTTTAAAGTTACTTTCACATTAGTTCGAGGTTGCCAAATAAGCTGGGCAAATTGATTCATACGGCGCAGAGTCTTGTACAAACAAGGTTTCAGACACGTAATTTACCAAGTTCAAGGAATAATCCTTACACGGTCATTCACCTTCACTTCGAGAGAGAAAAAAAGAATATATTTTGGGTATTTTTTACAAGCGCCGCAAAAATTGCTGTGAATCTAACGAACATTGTAGGCAATCTATAAAAAATGCCGTCACTGCAATATATATTAAACTGCACATTACGTTATAAGAAGCTTAGATGTCGGTCGTGCATAGAAAAATTACCGTATATTTGACGGTTAATTATTAGGACCGTTCAAAAATAAGGTCGCAGAAAATAGAGCTCTTTTTGTGCCTTTGCATACTTAGTAATAGGACTCGTTACTCAATTGGCATCGTTTTAATACGGGCAATACCCGAGGCAATATTTTGTAAAGCTTTAGACCCGAGACGGTGCCTTATGATCTCAATAGTTTCTGATGATCAGACATCGCGTCAATATTATAGCGTCAAATGGCGAGTACAGAAATAACTCTTAACTTGAATTATTGTTTTAACGAAACCTTAATATTATTCCATTAGAGATTCTTCAGCATGTTAAAAGGGCCTGCCGACAAAAGGAGGCTCAGGAACAACTTATATTATGCAGGAAAAAATGTTAGAAAAATATGATACTTGAGGCGAATGAACTCAAGTCTCAGAACAGTTGCAAAGAACCGTTACAAAAATATATCACTTCAAACGAGATGGTAAAGGACAAATGCAAATTTAGGCAATATTCCGATGAAGCACCTTATGAATCCTGAGAAAAAGTAGGAAAATGTAATGCTTTTCAGAGCCACATTAAGTGACCACATAATACTTGTTATTCCATGATTCAGAACTATCACTAATGCTCGTCAATAGCGATGGTTCAGCGAGCAACATCACGAAATACTTGAACAAAGATACATTCCCTATATATATCAACGCAAAGATTTGATGTGTAATAAATACTCCTTCGAAGACAACCGTTACAAATAGCGTAGTACATTGAGAAGATTTAATAATACCCAGCAATGGCGTCTCTTCCATGAAAATATTGCAGTTAGTTAACGGTAGTCCGTTGCCAAGAGCAAGCAGCACCTACCTACCTTGAACACATGTAAATACTTTTATTCTAACGGTTAGATTACATTTATTATCATGAGTAGGCTATTTCATTCAGAATGAAGAGAAAATAACTTTAGGAGAAAATTAATACTTACACATAAGCAGAAACACGATAGTCATACGAACATCAAATAGCTCTCGGACATGACGCAGATCTACAACATCCAGGCAGTGCAGGTAATAGTAACGGTGCTCAACTCGATACTTTCAGTTACATTATCAGTTACATTTAATTCTAGTTACATCATCAGAGCAGGAAGCTTCAACTCATTACATATAGCAAGTTCTTAGGAGGCTTGTGTATCCTCGGTTAGGTTTAATTACCAACTCGTATTGCTATCAAGTCCACAAATAGACTGATCTTGGAGACATAAGATGGCCAAAAAAAGCTGGCATCTCAATAGGGAATTTCGGTACATCTTGCAGGAGCAACAAACACTACAACCACCAAATGACTAACGCATTTTTAAAATAAAAACTCAAGTTATTATGAAGGTTAGGAAATTGTCGCACATAGTATGAAGAAAAAATTTACAAGCCTGAGATAAGAAGAAGAGAACTTACGATATGTAATTGACTTAGTTTGAGGGCATCATCAATAGGTAGAACGCTTTATTGTCCATAAAACCCAAAAATGGAACTGACTACATTTCAGAAAATACAGTAATCACATCTCTGACATTGCCCTCATTATTTTTATTTGATCTGCATTTCCATCACAGCAAGAAAAATCGAATATACGATTGTGAAACAACTTGATTTTTACTCCAGAAAAATATTGAGGTAGCTTAGTGCTAAGGATTACTGATCTTCATATGGAGTTATAAGTAGAGAAAAGTAATTGGAATGTGGACACACGAATCAATCAATATTTTGAATACCAATTTTGATCTCCTTCACGTAAGTAATAGTCATGATCACTTCCTGTTCAAGTGATGTCAGGTGCGAGAGTTGAATATGCTAACAAAGTGCTTAATTGAGGTTAGTAAACTTCTAGCTGCTTTTAATGAGGGTAATAGGAGTTATAGATATTTGTTTTAGGAGTTAACGAGTTTTTAGTTATTTTAATCCTTTTGGCAACCCATCACAACAAGCAGCACAAACTAAAGTCAACAAATCCTGAAGCTAATAAAACAAAACCCAATGAAAATTTCCTATCTTTGGTGCAGGTAAAATGTAAGTAGAACGCCGAAGAAGACGACAGCACGACACATACAAAAAAATTTAGTAAACTAAGGATTCACGCATTATGTTTCAAAACTACGTTAACAAGAGGATTTCATTAGTGTTCATTAGTTTGGTTAAAAAACGAACAGTGCTAAGGAAGCTAATTTCATGTGAACTCTCTCCAGGCCAGGAGATATTGAAATATGAGCTATGGCACTTTAAAATTTGTTCTTATATCGCGACATGAATGTCGGACATAGTTTTCGAAAATATTCACAAACTGAATTAATTGTGCAAATCTCAACACGAGACATTAAAAGCTAATCTTTAGCAAGTTGCACATGTCTCGGGTACTCTGCTAAACGGAATGCATGAGTTAGAGAGCAGGTCAGAATGTTCATTGTGTTGCATAGATACTAGACAAATCTCTGAAAACTATTGCTATTTGGATTGGTACCAGCCAGTACCACTGCAAACCACCAAGCGTGGCTGTACAACAAAACCATCAACGTCATCCAACCAGTACTCCCTCAATCAACATTAACAGCACAACCCTTAAAACAGCCAGTAACATCCCCACACAAACGCTACCATCGTACCACGCACCGATAGTGTTCAACGGCTGGCCTCCTGCTAACAACGGCTGGCTTTATTCACTCCTAACGGCAAGAAAAAAATTGAAACTTCGGTATCACTTCTGAGACCAACAAGACTGACGCTGACAGCTAAGTTCAGGTCGTTGATTCTTCCAAAAAGTTACAAATGCAGAATAATCAAAAGCCTATTTCAACTACTGCCATCTCTTCCAAGATGATGTATCCCTAATAGCGCCAACAACCCGCCAACCCTCAATGCTAAAGGCCTTAGGAGAGACCCTGATGCGATGAAGCGTTGGCTCCATACTCAGAAAAATAGAGTTTTGGCCAAATAGCGATGCACTTGTTGCCCTTGCATAGGGCATCCAGACCCAGTTTTGCTCATCAAAAGGGCGTGTGAGTGCTACAGAGAGAAAGTATGTCACTATTTGGACAACACAACCCATTCATTAACCAGAATACAGCGGCGGCTCGAGCAGTGACGCCAGAGCCAGGCGTGGGGCATCAACAATTACACTCGCTTCACGCTGCGGTGGAATAGCACTCAAGACCGAACTCACTATCAGGATCAAAATAAACCAGGAAAAATGCTTACTGGTAGTATGCTACATACTAAGTCAAATTAGCAACGCGTATTGGAATGCCTCACTATCTTGATCACTGGCTCTATTGTTTGAGGTTTTCAATTTCATCAACAAAGCTGATCAGACATCAAGCCTATAATATGGAATCCGCGCTCCAGTTACCAACATAAAACACCATCAATGGGTGGAAAGAAACCAACATTCTTTTGAACGCACAAAAAAAATACATTTTTGGCTGATTTCAAAAATCATTCTCCCTAGAAAAGTTTTCACATCGAGACTGAAGTTACCGCATGAAAATAACTTGAAATGTGTTTCAACACGTCTCCCTTGACCTGCTTTGCAATCAATACTAAATGAGAACAACTTGTTATTGCCAATACTAATCGGTCAACTTAAAACTTATGAAAAAGTGAATTACCGGTACTTCAGATGGCAAATGAATTCATTAATTTCGTAGCACAAAAATGTCTAAGTCATAAAGATGTTCACTCACACGTCAGGAGCTGACCTACTCGAGCAATAAATAATCTAGTATCCTTTCTCAGCTGCCGTTAAAGAAGACATTATTTGGCGTGACAATGATAGACAAGCGGCAGGCTGCCCGTTACACAAGTTTTTAAGACATAAAGACGCGTTGTCCCATTATAAAACTGATCGAAATTACTAAAACTTGAGCCACTCATTTACAGTTTGGTCAATTAACTGAATGAATATAAGAGACAACAAATGTTCAATTAACTGAATGAATATAAGAGACAACAAATGTTCAATTAACTGAATGAATATAAGAGACAACAAATGTTCAATTAACAGAATGAATATAAGAGACAACAAACGGCTAGAACAATCAATCCACCAAAGAAATGGAGATCACTTTCCATGAGCTTTGTTCAGTTAATACTGCTGGGGAAGTGTCTGTGGGGGCACTCCCGGCTGCTGGCCTCCCGCGAAATCTTGCTGCTGCTGCTGCTGTTGCTTCATTGCTTGGAAGAAGCTCGTCTCCTTGTACAGGAACCAAATGTTGCTCGCAAACAGGAACAGATTCAGGAACCCAAGGATCTGGAAATTAAATTCATTGTTATACAAAAAGTATTAAATATCATATATTGACTTATTCAAGCATTAAAATAATAACTATTAAATATTATAAATATATATTGAATTCATCGCAATACCTTTTTAGTCTTCACAACTAATTGTGATGCTACAGGGTGACATACTAAAGAAATTGTTGGTTTTATGCTTTAAAAGTGTTTTCAAAACAATTGTCACCATTTTTTAACAAATTTTTTCATCAAGACTCAGGCCATAATCAAAATTTCATGGAGATTCAGGCTGTAAGTCAGCTTCCATAGACATTTCAAAATGCAATGCATTTCGGCAGGCCATTCAAAATGTAGAGTCGTTGTCTCATCTTTGTGTTGTCTTTGTTCGTTCAATCTTTAATGTCCATATAATTTCCAAGCATCTCATTTTTTGCTTGCAATTAATAGGGTGAAAATATTCAATGAAATAAACTAGAAGAAGAAACTTATTATAAAGCAGACTTCCACTGAATAAAAAATTGTAAAAAAAAACATGCATCAGAGCATGAAACACATGAAGCAGGCATGCAAATTATGTATGAACTATTCATCAGAGGAAATTTACATAATAAATTTATTGTTTATACTTCTTTTTCTACAGAACTTCTTTAATACAGTTTGCATATTGATTTCAGAGAATTTTTTCAAATAATAAAATAAATTTATATTATAAAAACTGCAAAATGAAGCCAACATAAATTTCAAAGGCACTTAATGCCAATTATAATTCATGAATTAAATTAATCCAAGTCTGATCCATGAATAACTTCAAATCAAAGCTGAAAATAAAGTTACTGGCACTCAACACTGACAATAGAGACATCAAGTTTGCCATATGCTGGAGAGCTGTGACTGAAACACTTGTCCTCAGGGCAGAGGTGCGGGTTCTCCATGACCAGAGTGTCAAAGCTGGTGGCATGTTTCAGCATCGAAAGACTGTTGGCCCAGGCGCTGCTGCTGGCAAGGTACAACACTGCAAACAGTGCGTGCATACCACAGTCCTGTGAATATATGGAAATTTTGTAAACTCAACATTTTATAAAAGTATGCAAAAGGTTTATAGCATTTATGATTGAAACACTAAACTTTGCGCCTTGCATAAGTGAATGATGTACTCACAATGACCGGGAGAAGAGGATTTGCAGCATACATGGGGCTAAAGATGGTGTAGAGGATAAGGGCAGCAATAACATAGAGCCAAGCCAGCACACCAACAGCCACGAAGAACTGAGCATCAGAGGAAGCGTCGCCGCTCACCAGAATGTTTTGTTCTACTCCACACACTTTCTGCCTCATGTGCAGGTGATCCAACCTGATAATTCAAGATCAAATATTGTATTGCTAAAGCTTACACAGTTAAACCTTGTGTAATACATGAAGATCAGAAACAAAAATTAAGTATAATTATTTATGAATGACGGGCATATTAATACACGTTATATCAATCAAAATAAAGCATTTTAAGCTTGCAATAAATTCTACATTACGAAAGTCTCACCTGAAGTCATATTGAACCACTCCCGTGATCATGGAGTCTGTCAGTCCACTACATTTCACAACAAAGGAGAAACTGGCAGCATAGCTTGTGGTGGTTGCAAATGCACAGATGGTGAAGAGCTGAAACAATTAATTTCAATAATTTTACGCTATTCAATAATTTTACGCTATCCAATAATTTCATGCTATTCAATAATTTTATGCTATTTACGCTATTTTACAGTAACAAAACAAAGAGGTTCAAAATTTTCCTAGCAAATTTGATTGAAAAATGTATAAATTTTCTTATACGTTCATATAAAATTATGCAAATCAAATTGTGTCACTATTCCCTTGAAATGTAATAGAACACATATACTTGAAAAAATTGAGGGGTTAAATTATCTGTCAATAAACATTTTTTTACAATAAAATTCAATGTCAGCAATTACGTGGAACATGCTCATCAAAATTCACTTTATAAGACATTATAATTGAAAAATTATTTTCATCAGTAAAACTTGGCTAAAAGTAAATATATACAAGTGACACCAATAAACTAAACATAAATTCTAACCAAACTTCAAGAGGTGAGGAAAATCTCTTTTAGAGAAACAGTTTGTTAAAATGGGAGAATAAGAACCACATTGTGTAATCTATGAATTAAATTATTGATACTAGATAAATTCTATCCATGCAAATACAAATTGTCAGAAATTTGGGATTTTGTTCCAGTCAACCTAAGACACCAGTCCATAATATGTCACCTAACATGTATACAAACATTCTATCTTTATTAATGCTAAATAATTCCACTCACAAACTGCAGAATTTTCATGAAGCCACGCGGTTCCTTCACTACCTGCCAGTTCATGTTGGCCACCAATTGCTGCACAGCATAAAAAAGCATTAGAACAACATTTAAATTCATATGTATCAAATGATGAAGGTGTTAAAAACTACCAACACATCATTCTATAATGATATTTGTTGCAAGTCTCTATAAACTGAGGCCATTCAAAACTTGAGTGATCAATGAATTTGTCACTAATTAGCCACCAACTTATTAATAACAGTTTAAATTTCGCAACAGAAAGTCCACCAAAAAATTCAAGACACAACAACATCAGAAAGAATGTTCATCAGAAAGCTCCATGTATGAAAGCTTACCTGATAGATAAAAAATTGTGCAAGATAGGAAAAATATTGAAAATGGTTTTTCTTCAAGGTACAATACATTATATTTTAAAATCGTTTTCTAGATAGTAGTTTTAGGTTATCATATTAGGTTGAATTGAAATAGCCTAAGTAGGATTGCAAAAAAAATTTATAAAGTAATCAAGTTGAGTCCCAAAAATGCTATTGTCTTTCAATTTCATTTCATTTAATTTTAACCTTACTAAGATGACAGAAGCCTTCTTTTACATTTTTACCAACTTTCTCACCTTCAGTGTATTTAAACTTGTAGAGGATATTAAATATTTAATGTTTCTAATGCAACTGCAACCAAGCAAACAGAAGAACATCAAATCCAGTGATGTAACATAAAATTGTGAAGTCCAATAGAATTGCAAAGAAATTGATCAAACAGCAAATTAAAACTAAATGCAAAGAATATCATCAGAAATATAAGGGATAGTAAAGTTGAAGATGACAGACCAGAAAAACCTGCATGTTTAATGAGGTTGGAGGCGGCTGTTCCATGTAAACAGGAGGAGGCTTGCAAGAGAAAACATGAACATTTCTTTAAACATCAAATTCTTTATCAATATTTAATGCTACAATGAAGTATTAACTAGGGGAAATGTGAATATTTCTTAAAACACAAAACTGTTTATCAATACTCAATATGTTATATTGAGCTAAAACATTTAAAGACCTAGAAGCTAATTGAACATACTATGAAAAGTATTAAAAAGCTCATAAATTGTATGATGGTTACAATATACTCATGCTTGTACATTTATACAGCATCATACTCATGCTTGTACATTTATACAGCATCACTGATACATCTCACCAACAGCCAATTCTGCTAGGCAAAATATCACAATTCAAAAACTATAATAAGCTCTTGAAAGAAAACTTCAAGATATTTCAGCAATGTCTATATACATGGCATTTTAGATAAGAAAATCAAAAATTAAAATATATGTCTTGAAAAAATAAGAATTAAGTGAAATACAAAGCTTAATTAGTGCAAAAATTCAAACCAAAAAAATTTTTAATAAAAAAATTACCAATTAAATATTCTGCGCACAAATTAAAAAAAAATTAAATTAGAAAATAGAGATTGAAATTAGGTTTACATAGCTACTTCATTAGAAAATAAGAGATACCAATTGTAAATATTCTGCGAGCAAATTAAAAATAAATTAAATTAGAAAATAGAGATTGAAATTACATTTACAGAGCTACTATTTATTTACTGTGAGTGTCACATGAGTAGGGTCATTGGGGAAGAAACATTCAACACAGGGGCTATGATTCAACACAGGGGCTATGATTTAACACAGGGGCTGTGATTCAACACAAGGGCTATGATTCAACACAAGGGCTATGATTCAACACAGGGGCTATGATTCAACACAGGGGCTATGATTCAACACAAGGGCTATGATTCAACACAAGGGCTATGATTCAACACAAGGGCTATGATTCAACACAGGGGCTGATTCATCACAAGGGTTTATAATATAGAATGCATTAGAAAATATTAAAATGTATTAGAAAAAATTAGAACACATAAGTCTTAAGAACACATTAAAAAGCACAAAAAAGCATTAAAACTCATCAAAGCGCACTAGTCCCACTATATTGCATTAGAATGTAATAGATGCTACATAACTCATTCGTGCGCGCTAGAACACAAAACAACTCATTAGAACGCAGTAGAATGCACCGAAATGCATTAAAACGCACTAGATCGCAATACTACGCACTAGAACGCAATACTACGCACTAGATCGCAATACTACGCACTAGAACGCAATACTACGCACTAGATCGCAATACTACGCACTAGAACGCAATACTACGCACTAGATCGCAATACTACGCACTAGAACGCAATACTACGCACTAGATCGCAATACTACGCACTAGAACGCAATACTACGCACTAGATCGCAATACTACGCACTAGAACGCAATACTACGCACTAGATCGCAATACTACGCACTAGAACGCAATACTACGCACTAGATCGCAATACTACGCACTAGAACGCAATACTACGCACTAGATCGCAATACTACGCACTAGAACGCAATACTACGCACTAGATCGCAATACTACGCACTAGAACGCAATACTACGCACTAGATCGCAATACTACGCACTAGAACGCAATACTACGCACTAGATCGCAATACTACGCACTAGAACGCAATACTACGCACTAGATCGCAATACTACGCACTAGAACGCAATACTACGCACTAGATCGCAATACTACGCACTAGAACGCAATACTACGCACTAGATCGCAATACTACGCACTAGAACGCAATACTACGCACTAGATCGCAATACTACGCACTAGAACGCAATACTACGCACTAGATCGCAATACTACGCACTAGAACGCAATACTACGCACTAGATCGCAATACTACGCACTAGAACGCATTAGTACGCACTAGTACGCACTAGAACGCATTAGTACGCACTAGAACGCATTACTACGCACTAGAACGCAATACTACGCACTAGATCGCAATACTACGCACTAGATCGCAATACTACGCACTAGAACGCAATACTACGCACTAGATCGCAATACTACGCACTAGATCGCAATACTACGCACTAGAACGCATTAGTACGCACTAGAACGCATTACTACGCACTAGAACGCATTGGTACGCACTAGAACGCATTAGAATTAGAGTGCACGTTGAAGCACATACAAGGTTTATCAGCAGCAGCAGCAAACACGCCGGACGCGAACATTGGCTGGGAGTGTATATACCAATTACATTTAATTTAGCTCAATTTACCGCACGTGGTACGACAGTCCAAGGGCTCAATGTCTTGTGTACACAGCACAATCCAAGGAAAACAGCACAATCCTGGGTTTGGTTATTGATCAGTTATAAATTAGAATTGTACCTACAATTCCATATGAACCCCAAGCAATCTAGAATTGGGATCAAACTTTAAGAATTATTCAAAGGATCAAAGTATTAGGTTTTCTATAGTAACACGTGACTACATACGTGAAGATCACGTTTAATAACTGTATAATATTACAATACGATTAAGACCTTCAGTCCTTACGTTTGGTCAACCTCATTGTTTTCTTACAAATATCAAAAAGATATAGGCATCTACTACTCATTTTCGCATCCTCGGGAATTCTATGGTTTTATGCTATAACTTTTCAATTTGAATGACTCGGTTTCCTTGCCACTGAGACAAATACAGCACGTTCAGCACTCTACCAAAGATCGTTCACTCTTCATTTTGTACATACTAGTCATACGTCGNTCTAAACACGAGACATTAAAAGCTAATCTTTAGCAAGTTGCACATGTCTCGGGTACTCTGCTAAACGGAATGCATGAGTTAGAGAGCAGGTCAGAATGTTCATTGTGTTGCATAGATACTAGACAAATCTCTGAAAACTATTGCTATTTGGATTGGTACCAGCCAGTACCACTGCAAACCACCAAGCGTGGCTGTACAACAAAACCATCAACGTCATCCAACCAGTACTACTCCCCCAATCAACATTAACAGCACAACCCTTAAAACAGCCAGTAACATCCCCACACAAACGCTGACCGAGCTGGTATCGAGCCACGCACCGATAGTCTTCAACGGCTGGCCTCCTTCACCCCTAGCAACAACGACTGGCTTTCTTCACTCCTAACTACAAGACACAAATTCAAACCATCACTTCCGAGACCAACAAGACTGATGCTGGCACAGCTAAGTTCAGTTTGTTGATTCTTCCAAACTGTTATAAATGCAGAATAATCAGAAGCCTATTTCAACTGCTGCCATCTCTTCCAAGATGATGTGTCCCTAATAGCGCCAACAACCCGCCATCCCTCAATGCTAAAAGCTTTAGTAGAGACCCTGATGCGATCAAGCATTGGCTCCACACTCAGAAAAAGAGTTTTGCCCAAATAGCGTGCACTTGTTGCCTTTGCGTTCCAAACCCAGATTTGTTCGTCAAAAATGACGTAACAGTGCTACGCACAAAAATGCTTGCTGTTAGTATGCTTCATAGTAAATCAAAATAGCAAAGCTATTTTCTTTAACAAAGAAAAGCTATTTTCTTTAACAAAGCTGATCAGACCTGAAGCCTAGAATATGGAATCCGTGCTCCAGTTACCCAACATAAAACACTATCAATGGTTGGGAAGAAGCCAAAATTCTTTTGAACACACAAAAAAATTTGTTTTGGCAGATTTCAAAAACTATTCTCCCTAGAAAAGTTTTCATAACAGAGACTGAAGTTCCCACATGAAAATAACTTGAAATGTGTTTCAACACGTCTCCCTTGACCTGCTTTGCAATAAATACTAAATGAGAACAACTTGTTATTGCCAATACTAATCGGTCGACTTCAAACTTCTGAAAAAGTGAATTGCCTCAGATGGCAAATAAATTCATGATTCCGTAGCACAAAAATGTTGACGCCTTAAAGATGTTCACTCACACGTCAGGGGCTGACCTACTCAAGCAATAAATAATCTGGTATCCTTTCTCAGCTGCCGTTAAAGAAAACTACATAAAAACACATTTGGCGTGACAATGATAGACAAGCGGCAGGCTGCCATTACACAACAAGTTACAAGACATAAAGACACGTTGTCCCATGATAAAACTGATCGAAATTAACAAAACTTCAGCCACTCATTTGCTGTTTGTTCAATTAACTGAATGAATATAAGAGACAACAAATGTTCAATTAACTGAATGAATATAAGAGACAACAAATGTTCAATTAATAGAATGAATATAAGAGACAACAGACGGATAGAACAATCAATCCACCAAAGAAATGGAGATCACTTTCCATGAGTTTTGTTCAGTTAATACTGCTGGGGAAGTGTCTGTGGGGGCACTCCCGGCTGCTGGCCTGCTGCGAAATCTTGCTGCTGCTGCTGCTGTTGCTTCATTGCTTGGAAGAAGCTCGTCTCCTTGTACAGGAACCAAATGTTGCTCGCAAACAGGAACAGACATGGAGTCTGTCAGTCCACTACATTTCACAACAAAGGAGAAACTGGCAGCATAGCTTGTGGTGGTTGCAAATGCACAGATGGTGAAGAGCTGAAGCAATAAATTTCAATAATTTTACACTATTCAATAATTTCATGCTATTTACACTATTTTCCAGTAACAAAACAAAGAGGTTCAAAATTTTCTCAGCAAATTTGATTGAAAACAATGTCTAAATTTTCTTCTATGTTCATATGAAATTATGCAAATCAAATTGTCACCATTCCCATGAAATGTAATAGAACACATATACTTGAAAAATTTTGGAGTTAAATTATCTGTTAATAAACATTTTTGTAAAATAAAATGTTTTTTGTAATGTAAATTTTAATAATAAAATGTCAGCAATTACTTAGAACATGATTATCAAAATTCACTTTATAAGGCATTATAATTGAAAAATTATTTTTATCAGTAAAACTTGACCAAAAATAAAAATATACTTGTGACACAAATAAAATAAACAGAAATTTTATTCAAACTTCAGGAGGTGAGGAAAATCTTCTTTATAGAAACAGTTTGTTTAAATGGGAGAATAAGAACCACATTGTGTAATCAATGAATACAAATTCTTAATTATAAATTCTCTTTATTGCAATCATTCTATTTCTAGTTAATCATAAAAGATGGATAAATTCTATCCATGCTAATACAAATTGTCTGAAATTTGTGATTTTGTTCCAGTCATCCTAAGACACCAGTCCATAATAATATGTCACCTAACATGTATACCAACATTATATCTTTAATCTTTATTAATGCTAAATAATTCCACTCACAAACTGCAGAATTTTCATGAAGCCACGCGGTTCCTTCACTACTTGCCAGTTCATGTTGGCCACCAATTGCTGCACAGCATGACAAAGGCATTAGAACAACATTTACATTCATATGCATCAAAATATGATGGTGTTAAGAACAACCAATAAATCATGACAAAAGCATTAGAACAATATTTAAAATCACATGTATTAAAAGATAGTGTTAAGAACAACTAGCATATCATCCTATAATGATATTTGTTGGAGTTTTTAGAAACTGAAGCCAATTAAAACTTGAGTGTTCAATTAATTTGTTGCTAAATAGCCACCAATTTCTTTCAACCATTTCAGCTTTACCGCAAAAAGTCCACAGAAAAATTCAAGACACAATTACATCACAAAGAATGTTTATCAGAAAGCTGCATGTCCTTACCTGATAGATAAAAAATTGTGCAAGATAGAAAAATTATTGAAATTTGTATTTCTTCAAGGTTCAATACATCACATAGTAAAATCATTTCCTAGTTAGTGGTTTTGGGTTAACATGTTAGCCAGAGTAAGATTGCAAATAAAACTCAATAAAGAAATTAAGTCGAGTCCCAAAAAAGCAAACTTCTTTCAATCTCATTTGATTTAATTTTAACCTTGCTAAGATGACAGAAGCCTTTTTTTATATTTTTACCAACTTGCTCACCTCAAGTGTATTTTAAACTTATAGATAATATTAAATATTTAATGTTTCTAATGCAACTGCAACCAAACAAACAGAAGAACATCAAAGCCAGTGATGTGAGAAAATTATGAAGACCTATGAGAATTGCAGAACAATTGATCAAACAGTACAGTAATTATAAATTAAATGCAAAAAATATCATTATAATCATCAATGGACAGTAAAGTTGAAGATGACAGACCAGAAAAACCTGCATGTTTAATGAGGTTGGAGGCGGCTGTTCCATGTAAACGGGGGGAGGCTTGCAAGAGAAAACACAAACATTTCTTTAAACATCAAATCCTTTATCTATACTTAATGTTACAATGAAGTACTAACTGAAAAGATTTGAATGTTTCTTAAAGCATTAAACAGTTTATCAATATTCAATGATATAATGAACTGGAGAAAATGTGAATGTTACTTAAAATATTGAATTCTTGATTGAGACTTAAAGCTTTATTGAGCTAAAACATTTAAAGACCTAGAAGCTAATTGAAAATATTATGAAAAGTATTAGAAATATCATAATTTGTTTGATGGCCACAATATGCTCATGCTTGTACATTTATACAGCATCACTGGTACATCTCACCAACACCAACAGCAAATTCTGCTTGGCAAAATATCACAGTTCAAAAATCCATAAGCTCTTGAAAGTAAACTTTAAGATATTTTAGCATTGTCTATATACATGGCATTACAGATAGAAGAATCACAGATGAAAATATATATCTAGAAAGAATAAGAACCAGGAGATATCCAAAGCTAAATGCAAAAAAGCTCAAACCAAAAAAAAAAAAAGGTTTATAGAAAAATATGAGTTACCAATTAAATATTCTGTGTGCAAATTGAAAAAATTAAATTAAATTAGAAAATTTAGATTGAAATTAAGTATACAGAGCTACTATTTTATTTACTGTGAGTGTCACATGAGTAGGGTTATTGGGAAAGAAATGTTCCACACAAGGGCTATGGTTCAACACAAGAGCTGTGGTTCAACACAAGGGCTGTGGTTCAAAACCCTGGGCTACGATTCAACACAACAAGGGCTGTGATTCAACACAAGAGCTACGATTCAACACAAGAGCTATCATTCAACATAAGGGCCATAATTCAACACAAGAGCCAGGGGGCATAATTCAACACAAGGGCTATGATTCAATACCATAACATTACAAAGTTTCAAATTTTGGTATCAACTGCATCAAAATTTGTGATCAACCATACAATACTTTACATTCCCAATTCGAGAATCAGAGTACTTTTATTTTTCAATGTTGTAATAAAAAATTGATGCAAGATTTTTGTTCAGAACAGCCAACTAAACAGGTTTTATTTCATAAATTTAAATTATTTGCTGAAAGATTACATGACAGCATCATTAATGTCAATTTCATGCTAAAATACAGCAACACAAAATAATACTAGCTTAAATATACATATACATAAATGTATACCCAATTGCTAGGTTGCATGATAACTTAATCTTATGATACGGTACATAAGCTCTTCAAGTTTATTTTCAAATGAATTAATATATATCCACTACATTCTTTTGAAATGTATTGTACAACAAACACCAACCTGCATGTCATATTGCATTGGCATCGGCTGCTATAAGACAAAAATGTGGTTAATATAATAATAATATATAGTCCCACGTTCCCATTAACTAATATATGACAGTGAACTAAAATTACAACAGAATTTTTTTTTCTTTAGAACAATGATCACTCAACAGAACTCTTACTTTTCACCACCAGGCACCAAATAAATGAGGAAATACACCCAAGGCCAATAAGAAAATCCATGATGTAAGTAAATTGGTAAATAGATAGGATATTCAATCAATTACATCTCAACAACTTATTATGAACAAGCACATAAGGCAACAACATTGCAAGTTAAATAATTAATGTAATAGTGGCACAAGAATAACAATTTAAGCATGACTTCTAACTTTTCTAAAGTCACAACAGATTTAGTATTTACCAATAAAATTCACCTTCACACAAGGTATATTACAGACTCAACAAATTATAACACATCATTACACAACACTACAACATTTAACCTAACATAAAACAACACATTATAACACAAGATAACTAAGCACATTTTAACACAACATAATACATTGTAGCAACATAACACAATACATAAAAACATAACACAACAGATTATAATACAACATAACAATTTACAACACATTGTAGCACAACATAATACATAACACAAGATAATAGAACAGAGCACATTATAACACAATATAATGTAATAGAAGACATCATAAGAGGACAAAATAAATTATAACACTTAGCAAGTTAGCACATAGCACAACAGAACATAATATAATATCACATTATGTTGTGCTATAAAGTGTTGCATTATGTTGAGTAATGATTTGTTTTGTTCTGCTATGTTGGGCTATAATGTTATGTTAGACTGTGTTGTGTAGTGACATGTTGTATTACAATGCATTATGGCTCATTTTAGGTGTTGAATTCTGTTATGCTGTTATGTCATGATGAGTGGCATAATATTATCATATATGGTGTTACTACGTGTTTTCTTATAATGTGTTGTGTTGTTATTTTGTTTTATAATGTGTTATATTATCTATAACATAACATTACATAACACAACATAATCTAACCTCACATTATAAACATATTATTATGCAACTCAACACATTCTAACACAAAGTAACACTCCAACACAAAGTAATGTATTATTTATAATGAAATGCAATACATAATGATGCAACAAAACGCACAGCATTAGAATGCATTCAAACATATTAAAACACATTGAAAAACATTAAAATGCATCTAACGATTGGAACTCATTAGAACCAATTATAAAATATGAGAAAATATTAGAACTAACTAGGACTAGAATGCATTAGAACACATTAAAATGCACTATAAACAATAAACAATATTAAATACTGCTCAGCAAGTTTTGCAATTCAATCACAGAAAGGGAAAAAATATCTCACAGATGCTTTGGCAATAAGGAAAACAGCATCGTGGCTAGCCAAATGCTAGTAGGGAAAAGTCCTACTTTTTTACTAAAATATCATGGCTCTAATATATTAAAGTAGGTTCAAAATCTCATGGCTCTATTGTAATGTATTTTTGTTCGATTGAAAAAATTGTGGTTCACAAACGTGTCATTTCACAAAATTTTCAGCATCTGTGGTTCAGTACCACATTTCCAGCACAATATCCTGCATGATGAGTAAACCCAAAACATTTCTTCAGTGATTACATATTTATTTGCAGTAATGTCAAGACTGCACAAGGTGCTGGAGGCACTGTAGTGAACTCATCTAAGCCTCTAAGGCAGGGGTCTCCAAACTTTTCAATGTGCGGGCCACATTATATATTTCCCATATATACGCGGGCCAAAGTAATAAATAATCAGTGCCAGTAATTTTATTTACTCAAATATTAAAGTTTAAACATAGAAATATTAGAACGCATCTTTTTGGAAAATATCAGGGTAAACTAAATAGATGCCTGTCATGGTGCCTGTTGAATGATGCTGTTGTTTTGACTTCAAAAATGCATTAAAATCCAGTTCCAGATTAGATAAGCCAATCGTAAGAATTGATTTCAAGTGATCATCGGACATAGTTGCTCGACATTTAGATTTCACCCACTCCATTTTGGGAAATGTTTGTTCATACAAGTATGTTGAACCAAAAATGGAACCAAAACTACAAGCAAACATTATCAAAATTGAAAACTGATCTGGCTGTCAAATTGAGTTGGAAGATTTTCAGCATTGCAGTCAAATGGATTATGAAGGAGCTGTGCTCCCTGAAACTGAAGCAGCGAAGCCCCACTTGGCCTCCATCCCCACAATATACAGTTATACACAACTGATTGCCAGTGATTGGTTGTAAGGCACAACACATACCATATACCAGTATTAGTATCTGTATGTCACACTATCGAGAGAGAGGAAAACTGACTCGGGCTGAGCGCCACCAGTCAGCAGGCCCCAGCTTTGAATAATTATGCGATGCAATTCATAAAATAATTATTTATCCATTTCACGATTTCGTCCGGCAGGCTGGATGAAATTGAGGCGGCCGGGATGTGACCCGCAGGTCATAGTTTGGAGACCCCTGCTCTAAGGCAGTGTGGAATTCTAGAGGGATAATAAATTAACCAGTACACATAGCATATTGGAAAGCAGGACCTGAAAGCTTGGAAAGGCCAGGAACTTTACACTTTCAGTCCATTATTTACATATCCTATCCCTTTCCAGAATTCCATTTGTGATTGGTTTGTTAGCCTATTTTAGCCACTTTCAGCTTTCCAGCTTTGATTGGATAATGGAATTGTAATATTATCTGCTTTCTAGCTGTGATTGGTTGATGGAAATGCTTTCAAGCTGTGATTGGCTGATGGGGATGCTTTCAAGCTGTGATTGGTTGTGCCCATAAGCCCCGCCCGGCCGCCCCCAAGTATGGTATATGTACTACAGTACTGGTTAACTAAATACTTAACTGAAACTTGATCATTACAAACAAAAGGCCTGGAAATTTTTTTAAAAACCCATTAAATATAAGACAAATAAAAAATATCTATCAAACACGAGATATCCAAATAATTCTATTACAAACCTAATGTACTATACAATTGAAACATTTTGTCCACTTTTGATCCTCTTTATCATTTATAGTCAGTCTCCTGGTAGGCTGGCAGAGCACTGTATCCAAGGAAAGCTTTTCACCTTGGGTGGAAAGCTTTTTTATAAGTGAACTTCCATTCTTAGAATTCCAGCCTGCTCTAAGGTATCCTGCTCCTTTTCCAGGGTGTGTGGTATTTTGAAAATGGAATGGTCATTTAGAAGGCATTAAGAATCTCAAGCAAGACAGTTACTGTCTCACTTGAATGAGGCTGCAAAGCACAATCCACAATTTGGTACTTTTGGTTGCGATGCAATTGTCTCCTGCAATAACTAGGGTGTTTATGATACACTCATTAGAATTGGATTTTTAGGTAAGAATTTTGATAAAAATTGTGTTTGCAATATATCTTGAAGGCTGCTGGTAATGAAGCAATGCATCTTGAAGACCACCAGCAACACATTATGGGTACTGTCAGCATCAGGCATCAGCGTTTCAGCAATGTTTTAGCTAGGTCTACAAATGCAAAAATTGGTGATACATTTTTCAATCTCTGAAGCCTGGAACTGGAATTAACAGGAAGCTTCTGCCCAATTTTTCACTTTCTAACCCTAATTGAAGTTTGAGATGGCTGATGGAAAAATTTCATTAAAAAACCTAATATAACTTAATCAGAGTTAATCTAAATAAAATTAGCTACTGAGCTTTTCCTAATAAATTAGATTGGATTAGTTTCAGAAATAGCAGGCAGGTCAAAAAGCAGACATGTTCCATGCAGACGATGCCTGGTTGCAGTGGTTGGCTGCTTGAGCCATCAGTCATTGAGGTTCTGGAGCCATTCCAATTTCCAAGAGCACAACTAATAATAATTTTTTCAAATTCCGATTTCCAAAGGGCAAGCTCCCAGGTTCTTTTATATTCAAGCATTTCTTTTAAAAAGAGGATTTCAAAGAGAAATGTGTTGGCAAGATCTTCTGAAGACACAAATTTTGATGCTTATGAAGCTATGTGTTGCATAAAATCTTCCTTTTTTTTACCTGCTCTCTGCACTCAGACCCCAGTAATTTGGTCTGTCCTTACTTATGTCTTGTAGCCTTGTAGCCGTATCGCTGTCATTTTCTGTTCTCGTCGCATGCAATTTTCCATGATCCATCTAAATTTTTAGGCTATAATTGCAGGTACAAAATTTGTTAGGTTGTAGGACTAAAAAATTCCGAGCACAAGCAGCTAAAATGAACTCATTTACCATAATGAGTTAACTCGTTGCCATTGTGTGCCTAAAGTCACAAAAATCATAAATGTATTTAATCAAAAAATTTCCACCAAAGCCTCCCTAAGCTAAAGCCCCTCATGTCATAATAATATTGTCATTCCCAGGGTTACTGGCTTATTGCTACACTTACTCAATAGTCAATAGCCTACTCACTTGAGCGGAATCCATTTCTTATTTATATTCGGTATAATCCAAAGATCAACAAGCGATGGTTGTACTCCTTTCTTAGCTGCTTAGATTAAAGCTCACAAAAATGTTCTTTCGAATTGACAACTAACTAAGGCCAACCTACAGCACACTACAACCTTGAACCAACGATGATCAGTAGCCGAATGCCGAGGCGTATTTGCCGCACCTGTGACATCGAGAGTGAATTCAGTGAGCGTGACGTCATTTTAACTTTTTCTTCGGTTTCATCTCAAGCTGAGTTAAATTAGGAAATATCGATTAAATTTTGGACTTTGGAAATTGACTTCAAACTAGACTGAAAGTACCAGGAAAAAAATGACATGCATGTACAATTCGAATAATAATGAATACAAAAAATTAAACAGCATTCAAGAAGACTGGACAAAAACGCGGCCTGTCTCACGGCCGCGCCTCAAGAAATTCATTGTACATGGAATATCTTCCAAAGTACTGAACCGATTTCAATGAAACTTGGTATATAGATTCCTGACCACCTAAAGGTGATGTTGGTATATAGATTCCTGACCACCTGAAGGTGATGTCTAGCCCGTGTGAATTTTCGCGATTTCGCCCGCGTTCTCGATTTATACGGTTATCTTAATGTTTTTAGGGTTTTTTCTAGTTTTTTTTGTGTTTTTACGCATCGTACATAGAATTTCTTCCAAACTACTGAACCGATTTCAATGAAACTTGGTATATAGATTCCTGAACACCTAAAGGTGATGTCTAGCCGTGTGAATTACGCGATTTCGCCCGCGTTCTCGATTTATACGGCAATCTTAGTGTTTTTATGGGTTTTTCATGGAACTTTTCCTTACTGGACCTAACCTGCGAGGTTTTCGTTGATTGGCTAGGTTTTTTCTATGTTTGGAGTCCGGCGGCCGGAAAAAACTAGCCAATCAACGAAAACCTCGCAGGTTAGGTCCAGTTGGGAACAGGTTCCATTAAAAACACAAAAAACCTAGAAAAAAAAACATAAAAACACTAAGATTGCCGTATAAATCGAGAACACGGGCGAAATCGCGAAATTCCCCCGGGCTAGACATCACCTTCAGGTGGTCAGGAATCTATATACCAAGTTTCATTGAAATCGGTTCAGTACTTTGGAAGATATTCCATGTACAATGAATTTCTTGAGGTAGGGCCGTGAGACAGGCCGCGTTTCTGTCCAGGAGGTTTCAAGAAGTCAGCCGGATACACAGTACTTCAAAATGTATAAAAAACACAAACTTTGATTCTAACCAGATAGGTTAACTTAAAAGCAACTAGAAAATTCTCTTTTTTTAATATTCTTCAGTTAAAAATTGCAAACCCGAGAGAAAAATAAAATCCTACCTGTGACGTTCATGCGTCGAATTCATCCAATTTAGATCAATGAGTACAAAGGCTACTAACACAAGTAATCGTAATAGCGGTGTCAGCGTTGATTACTAGGTCATTAGATCTGTTGCCGACTCCGAAACAGCATAGAATTTGGTCGGCTTGACGCAGATCTTGAAAACTTATCTCATTGATCCAATTTCGAATTTTGCCGACCTTAACCTCCCAGCCAAATCGCCGATATTGAGCAGAACTGTCGTAGGTAGCTGGAATCGAACCCGCAACTCACTGCTTCAATCTTGGGACTCTGAACTGTAACCAGTGAGCAACCGTTCACAAGGGATTAAAGATATCAGTCATAAAAAATAGAATCCGTATTTATTCAAAAAAATATTCCTTGAAACATCTAGCAGCTTTTCTTGTATTACAATATTTCAACCAAATAGTATCTAAACGAAGTTCTAGTAAATGACATTTTCATTTACAACTCCTTGCAGCTGAGGGCAAGCTAGAAAACCGGCCCAGAGGCGCTATGTTTATCTCTATATAAACATAAATACACATCACATGATTACTTTGATACAAGAAATAAACGAAAGATAACACCACTCTTACAGTAGGCCAAAAATAGTTCGAATTTGCTATCAAATCTATTATCTTGAAACGTAGTCAAGAAAGAAAACTGATTAGTCGTTATATGAAAGACTTGACTAACATTTAAGTAGATAGGTAGTAGTATCACATGGAACTCTTGGGCTATATATATATATATATATATACTGAAGCAAGGACTCGCAAGATATTGAAAAAAAATGTCTTTGACCAAAAAAGCAGCGATTTATCATTGTTTTAGAGAATAAGTTACGATTATAAATACCACTATAAGGCACGGAGCGTAATAATTTTTCAGCAAACCAAAGGCGTTTCAATTGAATGAAAAGGTCGGGGAGCAATCAACGACGTCAGGGTGCAATCAACGGCATCAGGGTGCAATCAACAGCGTCAGGGTGCAATCAACAGCGTGGGTTAGCAATCAACGGCATCAGGGTGCAATCAACAGCGTCAGGGCGCAATCAACGGCATCAGGGCGCAATCAACGGCGTCAGGGTACAATCAACAGCATCAGGGTGCAATCAACAGCGTCAGGGTACAATCAACGGCATCAGGGTGCAATCAACAGCGTCAGGGCGCAATCAACGGCATCAGGGCGCAATCAACGGCGTCAGGGTGCAATCAACAGCATCAGAGTGCAATCATCCATAATATCAAGATGCTGCGGCTGTTGATAATAACCTGGTACAATCAACTTTACAACAGGCAATGTGGTATTTGCTTAATAGCCAAAATAATAAAGCAATGAAAATAATTACTCTGATTCATTCACAGCCCTCACGAGGTACTCTGGTGTTGTAGAGTACAAAATTATCAACAGGCTGAACACATAAGAAAATATAATTATTTTAGAGCTGAAACTGCTGAGTGAAAGAAAAAAAAGCACATTAACCAAACAATGGCAACAAACACTAAACAGAAATAAAAGTATCTGTTTTTGGCAGGGAATTTTGACATACTCGTGATATGCAATAGTACAAAACTTAGAATTTTTTTTTTTCTCTTTGTTTATTGATCCTTCACACCATACTTAATATGGAGGTAATAACCTAGATATATTTATAAGAAAATATTTCTAGAAAAATTCAATCAAATAAAAAAATAACATGGAGAAAATGAAATAATTCACAAATATTGATGAGCTCAAGAACTCAATAAAATGTTACTGAAAAATCCCCTTAGGAATGGAAAACCTCCTTTACAAATGGGAGGTCATTTTCAAACTTTCTTAGTACAAATATTGCAAACATTTGAAACAAGCAGAACATTCAACAACAGAAATTAAACAGTTGATAGGTTATTATGTTATTATTTAAAAAGGAATTATTCCCAAGTATTTATCAGTTACTTGGCATTTTCTTTGCTATCAAACTCTTACTTAGTTATTCTCAGTTTTTACTTCAGATGAATAACTTTTTGATTGTTGAACACCCTTAGTAAAAAATGTATTTACTGGGGATTTGTATGCATTTGCTATCTCAAAAATAAAAATTAATCATAACACTACAACATATTTTGCTGCTGTTTGAACAACATCAAATGTCTCACATTTACCTAAATATATTTTCCTTTAGTGATATTATATGGCAAAAGCTAGTCAAGTGATTCATCATTCAACATTTCATAGAATAGTAAAAAATAAACTGTTTCTAATGGCTTAGAAGAGCAAGTAATTAAAGATGAAGCATGGTACATGAAAATATGAAAAAGAAGGATGTAATGCAACTGAAAACAAATGAGTTATCAATAACATAGTTATTGGAGATGTTAAGATAGTTCAAGAATCTGACAACTGTAAAAGTGAATATTGAAGCTCTATAATCTATTTTTAACATCAATCATTGAGGGCACCATCCAGAAAAGCCAAGGCATCAATAAGCTCTATGCAGGACATAACATCTCGGCCTGAGATGGTCTTGCGGTTTGCTTTCATGGTGTGATGGTGAGCTGACTCAGCAACTACCTCCACAAAAAGCTCCTGCACATAAAACAATGTCATTAAGATTTTAGAGTACAGAGGAAAAATTCATCATTGGAAAGCTTCAAAATAAAACACAGATAATATGGGATGTCAATCCAAGAACGTATTTCATACATGTTGAAATGCTGATTAGTTTTTGGAATAAAAATTAAAGGAAAACTTCTAGAAATCATTATATTCATTCACCTAGAGCTAAACACGTTCAAAGTACACCACAGCATCTATACATTAATATAATAAATATTCACAGCACGTTTTGCCTCACTCAGGAAAAGAGAAAAATTATCTCACAGTTGCTTTGGCAATGAGGAAAACAGCATCTTGGCTGGCCAGATGAAGGTCAGGATCAGCTTTCATGATTTTCTTTACTCGGGCCAGAGGAAATTTGAGACCCAAATTGCTCTCATCATTGACTTCTGCCACATCTTCATCAGCAATTGGTTCTTGTTCAAGAGCCACATCAAGTGACTCTCTCTCTTCTGCAGCCTCAGTAGCCTCTGCATCTCTAGCCGTGTCTAAATCCATACCAGCATCACTGGAACTAGAATGGCTGTTATCACCTTCTAGAGATTCCATTGCAAAATAAAATTAGTAATCTGCAAAATAAAATAGATCACCTTACACATGACCATATATAATAATACAATAATCAATAATAAAATTGAGCATTATGATTCACATGTCTTTTGATGATCTCCAGATGAAATATAAGAATTTTAGGTGACCATTGTCATTGATCTAAAATAAAATTATTTAAATTCCTAATTTTGGTTTGACAGAGGTCCTGTCTCATGGCACTGCGCTCCCCCCCCCCCCCCCTTTCCCCCAAGGCCAAAACCAATAAGTACTGCCAATCCTATAATTGTAGCTTTTGCAAGTATGTGCACAAACCAGCTGCAGATCAAAACACAGCAACCCAACTGGCAGACAGGCAGTTTTCTCTTCAGCGCAGCAAAGGCATTTAGTTTTAAAAGTTCCAGTCCACCCAACTACCTGGTAGAGTGGTAGTTTTATTTGACTGATGTATGTTTGAAAAAGAACAAAAAAATTGAATTGCGATGACACCATCTTGTTTTTTGAGAAATTTCTATCATCTACTTCCTTTAGTTCCTTAGCTGAGATTTGCAAAAAGTACCACTTTGTCCTAAAACAAACTTTGATATTGTATGGGGCTGTTAATGAATGATAATAAGAAATCAAAATTACACTTTTTAGAGCATGCTCTTCAAATTTCAAAGCTCTGCAGCTAGTTGCACAGTATTAACAATAACAGTAATGGTGAAAGTTGCAAAAAGACAAGTCTAATGCAGCAGTAACGCCTGTGTCAGGCTGTGTGAATGGCAGCCGCAATGGCACATTGGCACTGGCATTTATGATGCAGTACCTACTAGCCTACTAATACATATTTTATTAATTTATTATTGTTGTTCATTATTATATTATAATTATTATCATTATCTCATCATTTACTTCTCACAATCTCATTTATCTTTCTGATTCTTTCATTTTCCTATATCTATAATTTAGGCCTACCTATCATTTGCAGCTTGGCCTATCATTTAGCTACCAAAACCAATCATTTATTTATTATTTACCCATCATTTGTCTATCATAGTATAAAAATTATGAACACATGACACATCAATTGTCAATAAACCCATCTGCATCCTTCATGTAATGATGTATCATTCATTGATCATTCATTTCTCATTAAGGTATTTATCATCAATCATCCTAGACCTAGGTCTAGGTAGGTACCTAGCTATTTCAGCCTATTTGTCATTCTTTATACTGTTTATACATATATCATTTAGCTAGCTAATTATTATTTATTTAGCAAGCTGGAAACTGGAATTTATTCTGTTCAATTCTTCCCTTTGGTGCTTTTATACCATTCAGATAATATCTATAAGACTTATAATTATCTATCAGTATCAGTCACAGTCACACCCATTTCTATTATTTTCCCCACCCTCCTGCAGTCAAAGTCTCAAAAAAATATATTTTTTTATTAGAGTAGGATAGGCTACCTAGCCTGGTAGAGTGGCAGTGGCAGCCTGCAACAAGAGCTTCCTAAATCCTAATGGTGGTAAATTCTTTGAAATTGGCTCAAAGGAAATCTAGAAATGATAGTGTTTTCCGAAAATAGTGTAAAAAAATTATCAATTTTTCTTGGGACGTAGTAGCTAACTGAATAAAGGAAAAAATGTGTAATTCTTTATATTTTTTCTCTTTTCAGATATATAATTTTCATTACGGTTGAAGAAAAAAATTTTGTGCTCCTTGCTAACCTTATCACCAATCATATCAATAATTGCGCCATGCTAGTCAATAGTAGTCATTATTCATTATCATATCATCATTCATTAATCATTATCATACCTATCATCATTCATCAACAACATCCAAGTTGTTATGGCAAATAACAGTAGGTAGTGAGTGGGCTTGAATTGGACTGTGCGGACGATTAGAATACAAGCAACTTCGGTTGATTTTTGACGGGTTAAGACTTGATATGGGTGAAGAAGAACCCAGGTTTGGGCCGCTGTTGCTTCTTCTTCTTCTTTTCGGGATGTCCACGCAGGGTAGACTTAAAGCCACAGGACAACCGCAAGGATGACCATTGGGCCTGAGAGCTTGTGTAGTTTTGGACCTCTTGGCATGAAGGTCAGACCACTTATTTTTGCTTTTGAAAAGTCAGTGGACGCAATGGCTGAGCGTGACAGCAAGCAAAAGAAAAGCAACACAGGGCATTAAAAATATCAAAAAGCAAAGGCCCTTCCTCATCAGAATTCGGCCCAGCATTTGGCCGCAAAATTAGGTGGACTAGTATAGGTACAATAACTTAGATCATACATCTCTCACACTTCTTAAGTTTTTAGGTCATACACCTACAGTTAGTTCATTTAGCCTACCTGACATTAAACTGGTCAAAGGTATTGATGTAACAATTTTACATAGCAATTTGTCAATGCATAACAGAGCCAAACAAGTTTTGATATTGAAAACAAAAGCAATGGTTATATTCAAATACAAAACTATACAGGAGTTCTACCTAATTGGTTTGGGACATGTAACATAAACTTAACACATTTGCAGTATGTGATTGATTCTAAAAGATGACAACATATTAATAATAACAAAAAATAATAATAAGTACAGATGACAAGTTACACAATGATGTAGCCAAGGTTTCAATAGAATAATTCAGCCTTAATAGAAAATGATAAAAATGTTTAAATACAACGCAAGAATTTTAACTACCTAACCTTGGCTGGCTCACAAACCTACTCCTACCTACTGCCTCTTCTCATGAAGAGAAGAGGGGGGGAGGGGAGAGAAAGCCAGCCGGGTTCTTGACGCTAGAAGGACCCTTCACTAAATATACTCGTGGTATATATAGTAGTCCAAGATCAAGTAATATGTGATTTATAGGCGATTATTTACCGGTTAACTTTACGGAATCAAGGGCGATAGACACTAGAGATGTTTACTCGATGAACGCAGCTGACTCTCTCTCGGGCCGCTGTTGCAAATTTGCGATTTCTTGTTTGCAAATTTCGCGGGTTCTCGACTGCTCGTTATCCCTACATATCCTAAAACGCAGAAATCCAACGGCGTCTGGTTTAGAAAGAATTTGCAATAGTGAGCTGCATTCGCAATTAATTATTCTGGTAGACAAGTTATGATTTAACCAGAATACACGAGATCTTTTATTTAGAGCTAGAAAAATATCAGTGAAGACAGTCCTTTATTATATGACAACATAACCAAGTTCACACCGCAATCTCCGTTCATAAAGCAACAGTTTAAATTATTTTGGGCATGGAGACTGATGATGGTGTATAAATGGAAACTAAACAGCGTATTTGCTTACACAGGTGGAGTACATTTTTATGTAAAAACACATTTAATTCCCTGTAGTAGATCCAGCTACAATAAGGACGCAGACTTTTATTTTTCGACAAATTAAGATGCAATTTAGAGAGCTTGCCTCTTGCCATGCATCTCAAGTTCCGCACAATTCGGATCGAAGCTGCCGGTAGTTACTTTCCTCTCGTTACTGTTGTCACGGAATTGCATCGTTGCTCGGTCACTCTCCTTGTGACCACTTCACAGTTAAGCATTTCGCTGCTTCGTCCCCTCCTTGTGATTGATGATAGTAGGAGACTCGAGGGCTCTGTCATGCTTCCAACCTCGGCACGCCTCGCTGTTCCTCAGCCTCTGATATCTACGAGATGGCGATACAGTTTCGTAAAGCCAGCTTCATTTTACTGTAGAAAAGTCCTCTTCGACTTTTTCTACCTAGCGATAACAATTTTCACCGAGAACAGAATTTGCGCAATTTCTTGTATTCTATACAGAATACATCTCTACGGACAGTTTCTTTGAAAAGAATGTTGAATTAAATTCTCCGTAGTTTTATGTTTTTCTGACTGAAAAGGAGTTGAAACTTTGGAAATAAGGAAGCCAACACCCTGGCTGTTGCATTCTACCTCTCCATATTAGCAGGAGGGAAGCGTCAACGAAAAACTTAAAAAATATCGTTTCATCAGTTCAGTGTGAGATAAAAACGTCCCACTACAACAAATCAAGCTACAGTTTGCAACAAATCGATGTTAGGTCAAACCAACCACTGTTGCCAACGATAGCTGTTGTTGTAGTTGTAATTGCCCATCCTGGTAGGATGGGCAATTGCGACTAGGGAGGGGGGGTGATAGGTCAGTTTTTCCGGGCACTTGGTGCCACTGGTAGTTCTACGACCATCACTGGCTCGCTGACCCGTCAGAACCATTTTATTGCATTACACAACACCCTGGACAAGCCAGGTACTCATTTATCAACCAGAGTTGGATGAATGGCTGAGTTGACCATGAGCTGAGCTTCCCGGTAGAACTTGTCCTCAGTGGGACTCGAACCCGGGAGCTGGGTGCGAGAGACAGAGACTCTCACCACCACAACGATAGCTCACTTTGCGAGGCTCTAAGCTAAGGCATCATAGAGCAGATAGAAAAATGAGCATAACTTTTAAAAGGTAGGATATAAAATAATGTACTGCATGTAGAAAATGTATTGATACAATATAACTTCAACTCAGAGAAAACTTAAAAAATATCTTCGAAACATCGTTATCAATCACATCAACATTAATGATCGACAGCAAATAGGTAGGCGTAGCTTATATATATCAAATTATATGTGATTTTCCATGAACAAATGGCAAAATTTCAATTGAGTCATTAACAGATGAATCATCAATGAAATAAGGCAATTTATTGAGGGTAAGGTTATTAATATTATTTACATTTTTTTTATAGTTGGGGTTAAGACTTGTGGCGACAAATGCGCCCACCAGCCTGATCTCTGTCAGACTATTATTTAGATGAGAAAAAAATAAAATCAACTTGAAATTCCCGAGTCGAGTTAATTATTACACAAGCTAATATAGTACGTCGTTTAAAATGAATAGAAGAGGCATTGAAAGTGCTATACAAAAGAAGATATAAAAACTGGCCACTGGAATGAACATGCGTACATAATGAGTGACACTCAGTCACTGGCTTGAAAGTAATGGAAATAATTGAATATAATTGATATTTAAAATGTCGCTAAGTATTCATTTTCAGATGGTTAGTTGCTGCAAAATATTTATAGTATTTCATCAACAATAAAATGAAAAACGACAAGTTACACAAGTTGAATACAGGTACGCGTAAAATGTAGAAACGAATACTATGAATTTTTCTCATAAAGGAGCGTTTTTTCTACTGTTACTGCACGCAAAATTTCCGAAACGCTTAATAACTCAATAATATAAAATTATTGAGTTATTTTAAGTTATTTTGAGTTATTTTTAATTATTAATATAAAATAATTCAAGTTCCCGGACACGGGCTAAGGAGAAATCCCGACCAAGTCAACATCGTACAACAGAAGATGATTCTTGTAATGGGTATATTTTTATAATACGTCTCATAATATTTATGTGTATTTAGAATTCGTCCATCGCACACTTATAAAGTTTTCAGCTGAATGGAAAGGTGGATTTGAACCCAACAACGAAGCGAAGATAAATAATGTAACTTCCTGAAACTTTTGCATTGTTATCCCTTCATCATGAAATGGTGCCAAATTTCCTTCAGGTAGAGGCATCAAGAAAGCTCAAGAGGCCTTTTGAAGTATGGAGAAATATCTATATTGAAGAAATGTTTTTCTCCCATCACATTCAAATTAATTACTAATATTTTATGTTATTGTTGTCTCTGGTGACGTAATACAGCAGTACAGCTCGTACAGCAATAGCAGTACAGCTCGTACAGCAACAGCAGTACAGCTCGTACAGCAATAGCAGTACAGCAATAGCAGTACAGCTCGTACAGCAATAGCAGTACAGCTCGTACAGCAATAGCAGTACAGCTAAGCCCGTACAGCAATAGCAGTACAGCTCGTACAGCAATAGCAGTACAGCTCGTACAGCAATAGCAGTACAAGCATGGGACTGACCACGACGGAGGCAATGTCATTTTACAACAAATTACTCAATTTGTAATTACAAATTACTCATCAAGTACTTGCTGCTGCTTCACAAAAAATTTTGGTCGAGTCGTTCCGAAACTTAGTGATATTACTTATTTTCAACAGCATTCCTGTCCACATTATTTCTTCGCTTCGGTTCAGTCATTGGTTTAATGCAACAAATAACATTCATAGATAGCCAGCTATAAAGTATGCAAATACAAGTCTGTACGATTTTTACACATTGCACAAAAAAGGGAACAGTTCTACCGTTAGCCACTTTAACCTTTCATTTCATACACTGTCTTCTACCGCTATATACATTCACCTAAAATTTGTACGTAAAAATTAGAGTCCCTGAGCGCCTAATCTTAGGCAAAACTATACAAAGTCTGTAGTACAGGCGGATAGGTGTACACAAAACATAAACAGAAAAACTTATTACTACAATATAAACGCAAAAAGAATAATTTTTCAATATTCAACAACAAGGCAGTAGATCCCTTGATTAGTTATTCTAGAGAATTTAACAGTTCAATCTTTTCGTTTATGGTAATTCATTATCCAGCAGATGTGTTCTTTTTTTCTGGTGAACAAGTAACTTTAGGTAATTTTCATATATTCAGCACTTATTTAAATGGTTCATTTTTCAACAAACATTAAACATCCATAAGGATGAAATTGAATTTCGTAAAGAGACAGATTAACGATTAATTAACTAACGACAATATCATTTAAAGACGCTTTTCCCGTAAATTATAAATAAAACTTCATTTTTCTCAAAACTAGTTTACGGGAAAGTTTGAGGTTTTATTTGTCAAAATAAAACTTCAAAGTTTCTCTTGGAATTAAAGTTCAGTTTCATGGAGATTGTAAGGCGACGCGTGCTGCGAGAAGTTGGCACTCCGGAGCTCCGGCTGCGGAGGAACCGTTGCCGCCATAATAGCGTTCCGGTTTAAATTGAGATTGTGATGATAGTGTCGTCTGAAATGCTGCTGGCCAAGCTGTTCAGGAGGCGTTGATGATAAGGAAGCTTGTAGTTGATGATGGTTGTTGTGGTGGTTATGGCGGTGGTGAGGTTGTACAAACCTTGGTTGTGCGTTAGAAAGACATTGTGTTCCTTGCTGCGTCATCAGCTCTTCGTCGTCGCACGAGTCAACGTCTCCTGAGATAACCAAGAGAAATATTAGGACAAAGTCTGACAAAACTTACACTCAGGGAAATTAGTGTGTATTTTTAGCGTATTTTCTCATTTATGGAAAAAAAGGCGCTATTGTGCTCGTCATGTCCGTCCGTCTGTCAATGTCAGTCCGTGACTTCACGTTTTCGTCGACGAGAAAATGCGCTCTCTGTCACTCACTGCAGTGAGTACTGAGTTATATTTTTTTATAAAATCAATTCTTTTTATTTGAGTGAATTTTTCTGCCTTTGTGTGGGTCAGCGTGACCCAGTTTTGCCCGTGCCAGGGTGCGTATCAGTACTAGGTGCAGAAAGTACCTATGTCACTATTAGGACAATATAACCAATTAATTTGTTTGACTGTACAGGTCAGGAAGTAATAAGCACCTCATCCATTCAGATACCAAATACTCTACCACCGCAGCCAAACACGATCATCCACAACAACATCCTAAAACATCCTTTAACGTCCTTTGTAAAGAAGTCATGTAATTAAGGTTGACGAACATTGCACAAAGAGATGATGAACATTGCACAGTGAATAATAATATATGAATTTAATTACAGATCCCAATCATCACTTCTATCATTATTGATGATCGGAAATTAATGCCGATTGAATATATCAGAGACAGGGAAAAATCAGGCTTAAACCTTTTTTTCGGATTTTGGTAAAAAAACCCAACATCCGAGGTAGGCAAGGTTAAAATATTCCTGGAATCAAACTGACAAGATTAAGCTCGTGAAACAGTTTACGAAATACGATTTATTTAAATTTATTTTCCAACAATTTCAGAGAACTTACCGTCACTTGAATTGGTAGAGGTCAGGAAGTGGTCATTCCTGACAGTCTTTTTAGCTTTTGGTCTTCGGTAGTACTTGAACTCTCTCGGCAGAGTGTAGGATCTCGGTAAGGATATCTGGCTATCGAGATCGGACGACGCTCGTGCCGACTTATAAATAACTTTCTCGCGGTCTTTGTTATCGAGAAACTTGTCGGGAGTCTTACAGTTTCTTCTGGTAGTCGATCTTTTGGAGTGACTGGAATTACTAACATCGTCAGATGGTAAATGGTAATTATTCCCATACTTCCATCGTGGATCCTGGTACTCATAGTAGATACGCGAGTTTTCAAGGTAGTGTGGGGCAAGTAAAATTTCGGGAGTTTGTGATCGATTTTGACGTGGCACTGACCTCAGGACACGGCTTGTGGTTTCATCCACGAAATATGGGCACCTAATGGGCTCAGGTTGAACCCACGGCTGTTTTTTCTCCTTAGGAATAGGCTGAGGTAAAGTGCCGGACTCTGATATATCATTAAGGTGCGGCCTTGTCAATTTCCCACACCGAATTTCTTCTTCGATTTGATGTAGCTCAGCAATTTGTTGTTGCTTCTTCTCCTGTAATTTTTGCTGAATGTTGACGCGTGATCCAACGCTTCCTTCGTGGTCACTGGACGCTAAAGAAACAGGCTGCTTCCAAAAAGGTGCAACACGCGCATTTTTAGCCACGACGTTATTGGGAAGATTCATGGACACCATAACAGATGGCGGCTGAGGCACGAAGCTCGTTGGTTTCTTCTTCTTACGCTTAATTGCTGGGTTGAATCGACAATTAAATACTCCTGGAACCTGGAGTGTGTCTTGATGCATGTACTGCAGCCTGGACCTGTAGCTGAAAGGACGTTGGGTTGTGTTGTTAATTTTGGTGGTGCGATGGTCAGAAGCAATGGTGCTGTTGTCGCTGGCCGAGAGTTCGTTAAGGTAGTATGGGAACGGCATGCGATGTGACTTGTCCATGCACTGATCCATACGACAACCTGGACAGAGGTAAAAATATTTTACTTAATACCCAGGTAATGATTCGCGAGAGGCATACCGATGTAATAATTGTGTCACGTGATCATCTATACGCCACTCAAAATTACCGAATAATTCTTGTATAATTCGGCGATTCGATGGCCGCTCAGCTCTGAACCATTGATAATTTTTATTATGGTGAGTTATAATAACATATGTAGAATACTAATGAAATTCAGTTCACAGCCTGGGTACTTTACTGACATTTTTAAATAAGACGCATGTCTTGCTAATTAAAATATTAAAAGTGGAGGTTAAAACATTGAATGAACACTAATAATAAAAAGAAAAACCGATACTATATTCAACATTCTGAAAGCAATGGTTCATAAATAAATATTTACACAGTGATGAAGCCAGTCACATGAGTTTAATAATATTCTAATTTGTTCAAGTCACACCTGTGCAGTGATACACGGCTGTTGTAGCAGACGCGCCGTAGTTTTGTTGTAGTTTGCGTACGTGAAAATGTCTGTAGTATAGCAGCATGAAGAGCATCCCGAGCGCGAACGAGAGGAAAGCCACCGCAGTGACAGAGTCTTGATACCAGGGCCGTACACGCAGCCCCCCTAGCCACACGGACACAAGTAACGTGTTCTCCAGTAGCATGGTCAGGTAAAAAGCTGTCATCTTGCGACGGGAATTCACTTCTTGCAGGTTAATGTAGCAAAAGATGTAGCAGAATGCTATGAGCATAGAAAGACCAATTTTCTTGAGTATTGGCATTTTTTCCCCATGGAAGACATTTCTAGGAGATATTAGCCACAGAAACATGGTCACCCAATGCAGGCTGATTACGAGCAACACCCAAAAGCCATAGACAGTCGCGTAGACAGTGAGGGACAGACAGCGTGATGTGACAGTGCCGAGTCTCCAGGCAAGTTGACAGATAACTCCAAGCCACGTCAACACCAGACGATGCACGTTATGGCTTCTAACGTTCTTGTTGAACGATGCCAACGCCCAACACACGCTGAACAGCGACAACGCTGTCGATACGATGTTGAGATCTGTCATTTCGGAAGCCGAAGGCTTTTGCCAGATAAGGAAAAGTTGGAGAAGGAGCATCGGTGCCGCTTGGCAGAAGCCATGCAACATTCTCAGCACGCATAGATCACGTACTTCGTGCTTCACGTGCCGCAAGTCTACGGGCAGGAACAACAAGAAATATCGGACCAACACGCCTCCGAGGAACAGGTGCTGGAGCGCTAGCAGCCACGAGCTCAGACGCTTGCCGCGTCTTGAGGAGTCCAGATGCCATGTCAACGAACATACCTGATGTAAAATATAAATTATTGGCCGTTTATTTAAATTATTGCCAGTTTCTTTACCCCCAGGAAAAAGTTGTTGAGATTCCCGCCAATATTAAAAAAATAACTTAGTTTGGCATGTTTGTTATGAGTAATGTCACCTCAGAAATTAGCGACACTCGAGCTTTTCCAGGTGGAATGTGAACGAGTATTCTTGTTCCAGATAAATAAAAGGCAACGTATGTTTGAACTTCTGTGAGGGGGTTAGAAGAAACTTATAAATTGACTGTAAAATTTTTAGTTAAATTATTAATACTCATTCAAAAATAGGACAGATGCTCTTGTGGTATGAATATAAATTTACACTTATACCACATTATATTCTACAGACATTTATTAATTATTTCTTAATCTGAAATTCGGCGTATATTCAGATTTAATGCGTATTTTTTTATGAACGAACAGCAATGATAGGTATTTTATGGCAGAGACGATCACATTGACAATCATTGCCAAAATTTCTATTATTAACACGATGCGATTGAAAATAAGGGAGAAAATTCCAAATATGAGCGCGATTTGATTGAAAATAATCTATTTTGAATTTTTACAACAGGTGCAGAATCTGAGATCAGTTGACAGAGACAATTAAGTAGACTAAGGATAAATTCTGTAAATAAATAATGTAATAATAGTAATTAATAATAAGTAATAATACCGTAATGTCCGTCATACCTGGCACAATAATAAGGACCCTAGAACGCAGGCCAGGGAGGCATAAAATGAGTAGATTAAGAATAAATTATTTTAAGAAATAATATAATAATACTAATTAATATTAAGTAATAACACTGTTCGTCATACCTGGCACAATAATAAAGACCCCAGGACGCAGGCCAGCGATGCGTAAAACCATTGTGGTGCTCGGTTGTCGTAGAGAGTGTAGACCGTGACGCAATCGAAGACAACATCACAGAAGTATGATGCCAGGGAGATGATGTTGAACAGCACATCACACAGAGGCAGGAACTCTGAAGCCATCACCTCCTGTTCCTACTTGCACTTTTCCTACCTCTCCTCGCGTCAGGGTAAGGAAATATTCGGTAAGAGCAAAGAATCTTGTGCAGACGAATGATAATATGAATCAGTTACTACGAATAAGGGTGATACCACTAACCATAATATTAAATGATTAGGCATAAGGGTCGAACAAATAACCATAGGAACGAGGTATGAGATTCAAACGAATCATAATATTAGTAAATTATTAGGAATAAGGATCAAAGAAACCATAAAAGGAATACGTGTGAATGAGGGTTACCGTATACGAAACATAATATTATTGAACGAGTTTAAATAAGGGTAGTAGGAACTATAACGAAAATGAGTACCTATGAATGAGAATCATACGAACCATATAACATTAGTAAAGGAGATAGAATTGTGGCTTAAACTAACCAGAAAAATATGATATACTACGAATGAAGGTGATATAAAACATGAAATCTTCACGTAAAAAAATTCTAATGAAATGATTTTTCGAAAAACTGATGAATAAAAATCCGTAGGTAACGTTTCACAGTAACGTAACATATGCGTTACATAAACGAGTTTGTGCAATAATAAATATTCTACTTAGCGTACGGAAATCTCTATCCTGTAGATTGACGAAAGTCCAGCGCTTATAGACAATGACATATTTAGTTTTCTTTGTTAACTTACAAAACTATGAGCAAAACTATTTCATAAAATCTAATATTTCTACACACTTAGAATCCTGCGGTCATTTTTGGAAGTTGCAATCACACTTACGGTCACCATTACTGATCGAACTAATAACACCTTTTTGCCGCTAGTCCTGGTGCCTTGAATTGTTTTAAACATCCTCGATCTAAATAAAGTTCTTTGTAACTCTCGACGAGTCGGTTCCAGTAATGTCATATCTGAGACTATACCCTAACAAAATTTAGAGTCGCCCCAGCTTCTGGTAATCCAAATCAGAAGCTGCCGCGTCTGTAAATTTTCACTGGGTAACTTCTCCTGTGATGATTGATTTTGAAACTCGTATTTACGAGTAAAACGTATGTTTTACGGGCATATAGCTAGGACAACTTAAGTTCTTAGTACGTTATTCAAAGAATGTACTTCACGAAGCTGGCACACACGGCAACTTCAACGCTGCTCTGGTAATGAGCCCAATTGGATAATGCGGTAGCAATGCATAGTACTGATATTAGACATGAAACTCGATGCAAAGAATTAATTTACTTGAAAATTAAAGGTTTTCATATCCATTCGAGAACTGCAAATAAATTTTAAATTATATTTAAAGTTCAATGTACTAAATCAAGATTTTTCATCGCGAAATAAACTCTTCACACTTGACGATCAAATTATACTAAAATGGACTAATACATCACGCACTGACACATAGATTGTACTCGAAAAAAGTGAAACAAGGCTTTTTCAATCTCATACACTAAAGTTTCGAACAAATTCCTGAGCAGCGCTTTCGCGGCAGCAGGCTGAGCACTGTGAGCAGGGCACCCCTTTACCCCCCTTATTTCTGCCTCCAAAGTAAAGACGTTTCATTTATGATCAAACTGACAATCAAATGCACGATGAAACTGAGGAACGTTGCAAAAAAAACGAGTATAAATCTTAAAACCAAATATCGATACAAAGTAGATTTAACAAAATATGCAACGGAGGAGAAGATTGAATTCATGAAATCTTAACGAACGAAATGAAAAGAAATGTTAACTAAGCGCGCGTGGACGCGTCTAGTTAGGAACCGAGGATCAGCACACATCCATCATCACAGGCATGCTTCAGGAACGTCAAAAATCAACTAATTCTACGTGCTAACCAAAACTACAGCTCAGAGTAACTATTAAGCCTTCACTTTTGTATAATGTTCATGCTAAAAGTAAAATCGAATCTATCATTCTAGTAGAAACCGAAGAATACCACGATATATTACATGAACTTGCGTGCTGTTGTTTTGTATTTAGAACCCGAATTCAATGTAGTTGATCTATCACAAGTAGGGTTTTCATCGATGATCAATCTAATTGATCCATTACAAGTAGAGTTTTCATAGATTATAACAAAATAAAAAACTTACCCGCTTTCAAGTTGGCTCACAGCGGTCCTTCATGTTGTAAAGCGCTTCTCAGAATCACTACACCTCACAGACACACTGCTCGACAGGCACTGACCGCCATGTTGTCTTTGAACTTGCAGAGCGTAGCTTCGTCTACTGAACTCAACATGCTGCTTGCTCCTGTAACTCAACATGATCGCGGGGTTTTCTAAAATAATCCCATCCGTTTTCAAAATTCCTTAGATTTTTTAGACTTTGAAATTATCATGCAACACGCAAGAAACTCGAGCTCAGTGCTTATATAAAGCCCTTTTACGATGAAGGAATGTTAGGAATTTCGTGGTTAGAAGAGTGAGCCTTCGCCCAGCGGGGTGCCCTCTCTGCCGAAGCGTAGGATTCTAAGAAAATAATAGATTTTTGGGGGGTAACTTTAAACATTGAAAACTGAACTATGCACCTAGTCCTAGAGCGTGTAGCTCAGCAAAATATTGCAAATTAGTTGGAAAGATGTCTCGTCTTTCTCGATCCTGAATTGAAACTAAACACTCGTACTTTTCAAGTTAAGCCTTGAGACTAATAACTTGGAATTGAATATCCCTTATATAACTGGAAAATAAGATGATAATAATACGATAGTAAATCATTGCGTTGTTGGTATATTCGTCGTAGAAATATTCACACTTCATAATAAAATCATACGAACTACGCTTTGTGAAAGAAAATACTTTTATTATACGCATACAAAGGCGAAGCTTCATGCATGATGCTCGAATGACGCGCAGAGAAACAGGTTTTATTTACGCCTATTCCACAATTGAACCTTGTTCTTGATAGATATTAGGCCCAATACGCAATCATACAATGAACTAATGTTCTTCAAGAATGTTTGTACTAATCATAGAATGTACTAATCATATTAAACAAATTAATTTCTTTATTAAACAGAGTTCTAGCATATACATATACTATGCCAAGTACAAACTACGTGACCATAACACCCAACTGGAGGTAGACGAGTAAGCAAGCGACTGAGATTAATATGCCATAATACACTAATAAAGTTTGTGATACAAGCAATGGCGTTACTGTAAGGCAGATTATTGATTACAATGTCATATTGCGCACTAGTTTTAAGCATACGAGAAACTACAGGCTGCAGAAGATAGGCATCACATAAGATAAAAATATTATCCAGTAATTATAAGGCAAACTTAATTTTATAGTCTATAACTCCTGTATTCGGGAATTCTTTTAAGATACAAGCGATTTTTATTGTAGAGCAATATAAATTGCACATCCGTAATTGTTTATTATAGCGCCTACGAGCGCCTAGAAGGAGAATAAAGAGGCTGTATAGCTAGGGATCTGACAGCCAGTCTAGGCCACGAATAAACATTAATAAGGAAATAACTAATAATAAATTGACTTTTCGACTTCCACTGCCTCGAATGAGTGAGCAAAATTCTTCGAAATCTACGAACATGAATAATAATTTAATACGTATCCATTGGAAAACATCTCAAAAACGTAGAAATGCAGGTACAGTATACATATCACCTAACAGTTAACACTGCCTACATAATGTTGAGAACGACAGGGACGTCTAGCATTTCCTAAAGCATGTGTACAGCTAAACTATAAGGCATAGGAACCTAAAGCCCGCGAATTTTATTTGAATATACTTTTATTATACTGTCTTCCATGATTAATGATCGCAGGTACAGATTCCCATTTTATAGAAAGATGCAGTAGTAGTCATAAATTACTGGCATCATTCATAACAAAAAAAAACATAGCACTAGAAATTAAAAGATTCATTGCCAGGCAGCGAAGAATCTCAAAACTGGCAACTAAGAAGACCGTGAGGACGAAGAAGAGGGCAAGAGGCACGGACAGAAGTGAAGAGGCACGTGAGAAAGAAGAAGGGACAGAAGTGAAAAGGCACGTGAGAAAGAAGAAGGGAAGTGAAGAGGCACGTGAGAAAGAAGAAGGGACAGCAGTGAAGAGGCAAGTGAGAACGAAGAAGGGACAGCAGTGAAGAGGCACGTGAGAAAGAAGAAGGGACAGCAGTGAAGAGGCACGTGAGAAAGAAGAAGGGGCAGAGAGCAGAAAAATACTTAAGTCACTCGTACCATGGATACGTTAGCACGAGAGTATGTACGCATCAGCAGCAAGCAGCCAACTCAATACATATGCAGCTGAGCTCTACGCTAAACTGAGGCATGCATCTCATAACGGCATGAGAACGTATACCCAGAAAGCTTACTACACATCACGCTTACTAAACTTGACAAAAAAATATATACATAATATCTAACAACCGATGCATTCAGCAGGAGTTTTACGTTCTGTATAGAAAGTCCAAGCACTGAACTGAGAAGTCAATTACGCATAGCCAGTGCAACCTAAAAAATATCGATCGTTTGTCTTTACCAGCTCTAATATTAAAGTAAGATGCGAATAACTAAGCAAGTGCGTAATGTAAACATTTTTACCTTTAAATAATTATTTCACTATCAGTGTATCATTTTCATTATATTCTAATTAAGTCTCGCATGCAGCAATGATAAAACTAATTAGCGAACATCAATACATCATTGCAATACCCTTACCAACAGCCATTTATTCTCATTTATCACCAACAAACCAGAAGAAATTTGAAAGAAATTAAAAGAAATACCTATACTCGTGTCTCTGGAATGTCTTCTAACAAAATGCATCGTACAAGAACGACACAGACCTACAATCAGAATGACTATCGGCACTTAAGACGCTTCGCGCAAAATAGTCAGTTTAAGGAAAATATAGTTATTGAGAAGCACAATAAAACATAACAAGCGTAGGATAGGAAACTATAGCAATACGCCACGTAATAATCACAGCCATACTTACCTAACATGGACGCGCGATAGATAGCTAAGTCGTAAACCTAGAGCATATTTCGTTTAATTTCCTACTAGTTAAAATAAATGATTCGATCCATATAAGCTAATAAGTCAGACCAGAAGCATATTCAATATCATCGTTGTCATGCGTAAAGACAGAAAATTTTAATAAAAACACATAACTAATTTGTGGAATGATGTTTAACGCAACATGAAAACTATGTTGCCATGCAACATAGTCAGAGGGAAGCTAACGAAAAATTGTTGCCACTTTTAACATGAATATGATTCAAATTATGCATACAATTTTGCAGTACCTCCTAATGAGTAATAACAAATCTAACGATAACAAAGTTCATAAGTAGTCTTTTGTCGTTCTCCTCATCGAGGAAGAGGTATGATGCCCCAGCAGCGACGATGAACAGTTTGTTGAAGTCAATCTAATGCGCACCGTGAACACGTTATTTAAGGTGAAATTCAAGTGATTAGTATTCAAACGGGTACAATTGAAGTGGGTGTAATTGCAGTGAGTGTAATTCGAATGTGTGCAATTCAATCGTCTGTAATTCGAGCGGGCCTAATTAATGTATTCGTAAATTTAGTGTTTGTAGATCAAGTGGGTGTAATTTAAATAGATATGATTCGAATACGTTCAGTCTTTGTAATTCTATCGGATATAATTCAAGTGAGCGTAGTTCAAGTGGATGCCATGCGCTTGGGCACGTCAGTACGGTCCCTGCCTGTGCGTGTCGAGGAAAAGCTCGAGCATGAGCGCGCTGAGTGACTGCACGGCATGCACGACGAGAGCGAGCACGATGCTCACCGACAGCTGCACGTACTTTACAGGCACGATCTCGTGCTGCAGCGCCACGACGCCCTCTCTTTCATCTTTATTGTGTTGCTTTTCACCAGCAGGAGTTTTCTGCTCCAAGGGAGTCTCGCTACTGGTAAGCGCGTCTGTTTCCTGTTCGTGACATGCCTCGCTACAGACCGTGACGTCTGTTTCTTCTTCATCAGTTGATTTACAAATGGAACCTTTGGTTTCATGTTCCAGTGATGTATTGTCCGTGTAAGTGCCATCGGCCGTTTCATGTCTGCTATCCGTAGGGGTTTCGTTTTCTTGTTTGCACTGTGATGTAAAACCAGGAGTGGCATCTGTTTCTTCTTTCGCTGAGGTTTCTACCTGAGCGAAGACTTCCGTATCTTTAGTGTCAACTTTTTGGGCATCAACAACAGATGACATTTCCTGTGTAGATACAGAATCACCACTAGCATTACCAACTGCATTTTTATGGATCGTCATATCGCCATCTGATGAAACACTGTGTAGCTCGAGTGTCGTATTCTCCCTAGAAGTAACGCCTTCAACCACAGCCGGAAAACCTGATACTACGCTCAATATTGCGGGAGGATTACTAGGCACTTCAGAAGTTGCATGTACAGCAGATGTGGTAGCAGCGACTTCGTTAACACCAGACGAGGTGCAAGCAGTACTCGTAGACGAATTATGAGGAAAATGATGGTCTATGTCAGGCGACGACGCGGTGCATGATCGAGTAAGTAACGAACGAGACGTTGAGCACACACTATTACTACAAGAGCTTCCAACAGTAGAAGACACTGGACAAGGCTCGGCAGAGGAGGGAATTACGGGACAAATACATTTGCGTGAAGTAGGCACAACTGAAGCAACGCTTTGGGCAAAACTAAAATTCTGACTGCAGGAAAGGACGGCCTCGCAGGAAGATGATCGAAATTCTGAATTACGATTGCTTGCAAGGGATTCATCTACCAGAGCCTCATTTGCTGGTGCATTCAGATCACTTATCGAGTTAGAAAATTCCGCAGATATTGAAAATTTTTCATCCTGGCTAGCATCAGAAGTATTAACCTTAATAGAGTTCAATTTCTGGGGTTCTGGATGACTAAGTATTTTAGTTGGCTCATACGCTAACTTTGCTTTGCAGGGTGGTAGCGTATGGAAGTTCTCTGTTTCTAAACAAGGCTGATACTCCGAAGAGAAAGAACAGGAACGAGACGATGTAGAGGGCAAATTTTGAGACTGTGAAAGAAATTCAGGGAGGCTTTGTGAACTCCGTATTGCAGTAGCGTTTGTATCGCTATATAAAACGCTATCAAGGCTTGTATCCGGGCCAGCACATCTAAGAGTAAAATTCCGCACAAATTCTCCATCCTTAATTGAATCCAAGGACAGATTAGGATGAGAGATCTCCACATCTGAAGGAACATTTGCCCCTGAGGCATCAGAGCAGCGTTTCTGATTCTCATTCAAATGCTTATCTTCCTCAGAGCATTTTGAATTATTAGAAAGAAGGATATCTTTCTCGGAATTTTCAACACTTCTAGGGCTTTCGGAAGACACTTTGTCACTAGACATAAATGAAGTATCAAAATGACGATTTTTTACCAAAACACTATTAACTTTATTCATGAGTATCACGAGAGAATCGCAGTTGCCCTCCTGGCATAACAACTGAATTAATTCAACTAAAATGTTAAGTGGAATGCGTTCTATCCTCGGGGAGTTCCTATCCAGTCTCTCCTTCAACTCCTCTGCACCCATTCCATTCGTTGACAAACACTTCAGCAGTTTCAATAACTTCAGGAAAAATTCTTCAGAGCAAAATTCGTCCATGATTGTATTTTCCTTTCTTTCTCTGAGCTGCTTCAAAATATTTGATCCAGTGAAGTCATCAGAATCAAGTTCTTTCAAAAGATAAGGGTCAGCGGTAACGGACGAAGTTCTTGTTAGCGGGTTCAGCGTTTGTCTGGCATCATCGATACAACTCATCTCGTTTAATGCAGATCTCGGTAAATCCACGTCACTTTTCGAGAGAACCTCACTCAAGTCAAGTGCAGTAAGAGAGGAAGACTTACTTTGCAGAACGTTTTTATTAGCTTGACTGACAAGATAATGTGCAACGGAAGCTTGGGTCTCTTCACTAGCTAATGAGCATCCCACTCGCATGAGATTCGTTAAGACATCTTCTCTGATGTTCACATCAAAATCAACGTTTCCGATCGTCTCTTTATTCTTCCCTAGAAATATCAAGAGTTCAGCCAAACTTTCTATAGCTGCCTTATCTTTTACATTTGGATGGCCAGATTCAGTCACTTCTTTATCTGACTCATGAAGCGTCCGTTTATCGGTGACTGCAGTAGTCCCGGATTCAAAAGAAAACTCAAGAAAACAATTGCCGCTAAAAATTGTCTGATCCGGATTCGTTGAGTCCACTGTTGTAAAAGACTCAGCCAAGTCAAGATGAGAAGCTTCTGCTTCACATAATATGGGTGAAGACGACGTGGTGGCAACGTATGCGTCGCCCAGGGGCTCGGTGACACTCAAATCTGGGAAGGCTGACAAGCGAACTCCCGAACCAACATTGCAAGGAGTGAAATCATTCCTCTGCGAAGGCATTACAAGGTTAAAATCTAGAGGAAAATCTCCAGTCACTCCTGAATCCAACTTGCACTGGTCAAACTTTTCTCGACTGCACCCAAGAACAGTAGGAGAAACCACGCCATCAAGAGGCTGAAGATAGGGACGAATGCTAGAACAAACACAGCTGTCTGCCCTTCGGCTGTCAACCAGAGAAGATTCGAGTAGCAAGTCAGGCACGGGGCCTGAAGCCATCATGTCTTGCGCGGACAACTGAGCCTCTTGCAAAGATTTCGAGTCCATAAGAGTATCCTTACACCCAAAAGGGCATTGAGTTTCACACTGAGGACTTGCAGGAGCTACAGAAACATAATTTGAGATAACACTAGGAAGGTTTTCAGAAGGCAGGGAGACTAAGACATCTTTAGTAAGATTGCAAATTATTGGCGAATTAAAATAGCAAGATTGTGTATTCTTTTGATCCTCCAAGCCAAGCGCCGCTTCAGGTGGACAGAATATTGGGCATGACACATCTTCCGTACCAAGATTATCGCTCAGACAAGATTTGGAATCACTAATGACCAGATCTTCTTCAGTACGGCATTCTTCTCCAGGTTCACACGCCTCTGACGCCAGAAGACTGTCTAAATCGCTTGGAGTCTCTGCAGATACAGCAAATGGGTTGCGTGGCAAGCGCAAAACGGATTTCATCTTCTTGTGGCTTATCTTTGTGGAAAGTGAGAGAAAAGAGTTTCTCATGACATCACTAAACGAAGCATTTTCGTTTGTTTGGACGCCAGAAAAACCTGGTTCTTCAGAATTGGCTACGAGTGTGGTTGTGACAGCAGGGTGGGTGCATGAGGTTTGAACTACGGTTCCAAGAGGCCGAATAACTTCAACTGCAACAAAAGGATCTCGAATGACAGTCCCTTGGTTGGGACCAGGTAGAAGGGGCGACCTAACATAATCAACGGAAGGACCTACAGAAGTGTTTAGATCCCCACTCGCTCCTGACGCAGCTGCCCACAGGCGCCGGCCTCAGGAAACTACATCCCCAACAACATCGTCGACGACGATGACTTGACGCGAGTCTCTATCACCGTTTTGGGGAATGAGGGCACGTCCAAGAGACTCATCCGAAATTGATCGTGATGCTAACCCTCCACCATTGGACTCGATGGAATTACATGCTTCATGGATGCTGGTGATAGATAATGTTTCCAAGTCTATGAATATCTCAGGGCTGTTCAAGGACACTCTCCTAAATTCGGGCACAAGTGTCAGCATGAATATGGCAAATGTTGAGGCACAGATCCACTCTGAAGCGGTGCTGATGACGTGGTAAGTCCAGCCACCGTTGCTGGGATACCACTTTCTGGGGTCTACACCTGTAACATTAGAAACAGTCATTGCAAGTAGTAACATTAATATATTCTTGTGACAAGAAACATTTTTTGGAGGTAGATATTTGTGAAGTCTATTAGACCTAGAATTATTTGTAAGAGCACTGTCACAATTATGAAGGAAGTTTTATGAACATCTGAACATACTTGCTCGTGAATGTCAGCTACTCCCTGTATATGTTTAGGTTAGTAGTTAGTCCTATAGGTATTAAATATTTTTAAAAAATATGTTCTACAAAAATATAAGTTCATTCAATAAGTATGTGACCTAGTTCTCCATGATAAATAAGAAAATTGACATTTAGTTCAGATTCTATCATCAAAATTAGGGATTAGGATAGAAATTCTATCATCACAATTGCAAAATGCCTCCTCTAATTAATAATTTGGAATGAATCAATGATATAAGTAAAAAAAAGCATCACAGAAAGAGAATCTGCTGCACAAACTTGTTTGGAAAGGTAAGTAAATTAATTCTTGGAATTTCAGGAGTGAAGAAAGTCAGGAGAAGATATCATTTCTCAAAGGCTATAAAAAAAACATATAGGTATTTATGCAAATTGACAATGCCAACATTTTCAATATGGTATAAATAAAAAATTATCAATAAATAAATCCCATTGACCTGTGATGCTAAAGAATCTCCTGCATATAAGATCCTCAAACCAGGAGTTGTTGATTGATCCTCGCACAATAAACTGCCATTAATAATGTTAACTGATGTACAGATATGATACTAAACTTGACAACATAAATACCAGGAATGTTCTCGTGTATCATTCAAATTATCCTCATTTTTCAACCTATTGTAGGACATTTCTTATGAATTTTATGCATGGAAATTGTACATAAGTACCAGTTCTTTATGAAGAAGTAACAAGTTCCAGATATGCACAAATAATAATAATACATTAAAGAAAGTCATATCAAATTCAAGATATTGAATGAAAGCAAGAAATACGGTAGTTTGTCATAGGTTAACAATGACAAGTTGGGGGAAAAATTAGAAATATATATTTAATTTCAACTGACCATCAAACAGAGAGTGTGCTATGCCAGCACACACACAACCCAGAACGAAGAAACTTGCAGACATGATACCAAGCCCAAGACGCAAGTGAGCCACTCCCATGCTGTTCAGCAGAGGATGAGTTTCATAGGAACACACAGCCTGCAAAAATGTATTATTCATGAAATATGTTTATTAAGAATATACTTTTATGCTCAGAAATAAAAAAATTCAAATATGTATTTCACAAATTAAGTTTGAAATAATTGCCATTATTTTCATGAATAAATAAAAGAATTCAATATTTTCCAGGAAGCCATCAATATCACTGCTGACCTGAAGCCAAAGATACAGTGTACCACCGCCAAAAGCCATGATAGCTCCCACTAAATGCACACTGATAACATTTGTCTCTTGAAAGTTAGCTGACAGAGACATGCCCAGGGCAGAGATGTATCCAAAAAATGCTGCAGCCCTGTTAGCTCTGAGAATGTTTGACTGAGTTGAATGTGTTTGGTAGAGTTCAGCTATCTGTCGATAGCGCACATACACTGTCAGCCCCACTGCAAACGTGAAGAAAACAGACAAAAGACGAAGTAATGTAGTACAGTTGAAAGCTCAAATTTTAACATCAAATAAATTGGGCAAACAAATACATCCAAACATATTAAATGATGAAGCATTACTGGAACAGTTATAATTTTTATTGCCAATGACCAAAAGAGGGATTGATTAGAAATAAAAGTTATGATAGTAAAGATATTCTTAATAAATTATTTCCTAAATCTTATAAATTTGTGCTTTATTAACAAAGTTACTTACCCACCTGTGGAGTAATGAAAGTATCCTATTAAATCCCTTAGAGGAATTACAAATCAATAAAATGAGCTTGTAGACCATGAAAGCTAAACTTTATTAATGGTTTATGATTACATAGGTATTGCAACAAGACCAGCAAATAAAAAAATCCTGTTATTCACCATGATGCTGAAGGCTCCAATTAACCACTATGAACACAAGCCCATTTTTTAGCTTCTCCCATTGGTAAAAATTGTACTTCCCAGGAGTAAATTGCTCAAGTTCTAATACTATGTTAGGCATACCCAAGCAAGCGCCCATGTTGACAGCTTGTCCAAAAATACAGCTCTCTGGAGAGTAGGTTCCAGTGTCACTGATGTAAGGGAAGTCAGGCTCTGTGTGCCCCAGCAATACTGATATGCAATACCTGTGAAATGTATGTGAAATGTATTAAAACACAGATTATAAATTAATAAATTTATGATCATCATTTATAAATGAATCATAAAATTATACAACAAACAAATAGAAAGGCATTCATTATGTGCTTGAAGACAATGCACTTGACAGCTGTGGCAACTGGCAACTGGCAATTATACATTGGCATTTGTAAAAGATTTATTCAACATTAATGGATAATGCAATGCAACCAAGCTCAGGTTTCAAGTCATTCAATGCTTAAAAAATATTAAAAATTCTATTTTCCACATAGATTTCAATTTTATTAACATTAAGAATCTTCAAAGCATCTTACATTCTTACTTATCATATATCATAATATATGTGTTAAATAAAAAAAATTTGCCTATATATGTCACTTAAAAATTAAAAACTACTTTCAGAACTAATTGGTCAACTAGGACCTATCAAATGTATGGTTAACAAAATCTCTTTACATTGATTGCTAATAGTAATTGAAATAACTAGGTAGATATGTGTTTATGCTAGGACTATCACTAATAATATCATAGGGTAAACGCGGTATATACCGACATCGTAGGTAATTCCGTCACTTCTCTAGTTTTTCCTTTATATTAAGCTTTGTTTTAGTTCCATGCGTTCATTGATGGTTGAAATGGTGACGTCATACATTTGCGTGTCGAAATACTGCAAAAACACTAGGTCTTGGCCATCTAGAAGGCAACAGAACTTACGTAACGCATACGTTTTTTTTTATAGTTTTTCATTTCTCGATGCGTCCTTAAAGTGTCGGAATATACCGCGTTTACCCTATCATAAAAATTGTATCCCCATATTTTGATGCTTTGTGTTTGTTACATGTCAATTTGTCAAATGAGAATTTCCAAATAAAATGAGAAAAATCAAGTCACATGAATTTCACCATGCTTCAATCTATATTTTAAATAAAAAATCCAACCAATCCAAAATATATCTACCAGGTACTGGGTCTGACCGTCTGGAGACGGCCTGGCTACCAATCCACAATATTAAGCAAAATTTTCAACAAATAAAAAAAATCTGTAATTTTTCTTTATTATAGGCTAAGTGAAGAAGAGACTATAGAAATAGATTTAGTCAAGATTGTCCACGAGCAAGGGCGTTTTTTACGTTTTGCCTTGCTTCTGGAATGGGTGGCATACAAGTACAAACCAATTTGCCCGTTTTATGTTTCAATCATGACCATATTGATAAGTAACTGTGCACATGAATGACATGATTCACCTCCTGTTTTGAGTTTTCATTTGTCAAGACTCAAGATTATGCTTGACTTGAGTTAATCAATAATTATATTGTCAATTATTGTGTAATAGAGAATGTCAATGAAAAGTAGACAATAAGGAGTTTCAGTGGAGTTTGGATCTAATTTTTTAGTTCTAAATTCATCTTTATTTTATCATAAATTCTTAATCAAGCCATTATCAAAGCTTCTAAACTAAAGTTCTAAGTTAAATTTGACTCTTCGAGCTACCTACTTACGTGATCAAGAACGTTGCAGGGAAGATAAAAAATACAGATAATGGCAAAAAATGAAGCCACGTTTGCGAACTCATTTTGTTGAATGTCTTCAAAAACTTTCAGTGATAATTAATGAAAAATTCTGAGAGCAATGTTCTCGTAGTCTCGTACCGCGGTGCTTGTTTACCCAAGAATATTAGTGCCTAACGATGGTGCCGGCATAACGGACAACAGTGGCTGACGAAGTTTTTCGTTATTATTAGGCTGACTCATTGTTCATTAAGATTTCAAATGTAAATTGTAAAAATTAATTCAAAAAATCTCACATTGTAATTATAGCAATTTGCTTAGAATTTACTGCGAAATTTTATATCTGCGACACAAATTTGGAAAAATGCCGACTCTACATATACATGCGTTGTCAAGTTACAACGCAAGTTAACTATTAATAGCGGTTTCAGCTGAGTTCTGGACGAACTCGCAACTCACTGCTACAATTCTGCTGTGCTTAATTAACCGCCCTGCCTCCTTGCCGATTCTGACCAGAAACTGGCGCACAGAGCTGGAATCGAAACCGCACCTCTCTGCTCCAATCTTGGTACTCGGAAGTTTAACCACTGGCCACCTTGCCAATAAATGCTAGGTGTGAGGTGTTCATTTGGAAGGAGGACAAGCAAAATTCTCATTTTTTATTTATTACTGCTTAGTATTTATTGTATTGCATAGTGAGATGATAGAAATCTTAAATATTTTTACTCAGTTAAACCTCGACTCAGGAGCAAGATTGGAGCAGAGAGGTGCGGGTTCGATCCCAGCTCTGTGCGACAGTTTCTGGTCGGAATCGGCAAGGAGGTCGGGCGGTGAGGCCAGCCGGTTAAGCAAAGCAAAAATGTAAGTAGTGAGTTGCGAGTTCGAGCCCGCAACAAGCTGTGGATGTTCTGCGATGTTAAGAATTGGCAACAAGCCTTCGACCCAACAAACGCTGAAACCACTTAATTCTTATTATTATTATCATTATTATTATACATAAGCGCATCTCTATCAAATTCCTCATGATCCCCTTACCCCCTTCATATCTGATCATTTTCCGTCTGGTAATCCTGTCAACCGTTTCATCTATCAACGGCAATGGGAGGGAATTTTAGAAGAAGCGTCACATCGATCGCGCCATACACGCGCTGCATACATTGCGCCATACACGCGCTGCATACATCGCGCCATGCACGCGCTGCATACATTGCGCCATACACGCGCTGCATACATCGCGCCATACACGCGCTGCATACATCGCGCCATACACGTGCTGCATACATCGCGCCATACACGCGCTGCATAGCGCTGCATACATCACGCCATACATGCGCTGCATACATCGCGCCATACATGCGCTGCATACATCGCGCAATTATTTCATAATTTTATTAGGCATTTGATTTTATGGACTTCGACTTACTGATAAGAAAACCAGTTTCTACGACCAGAAAAATCAATAGGCCATATTGTGCAAATAGTGACACACTTTGTTGACCGCAGCACGAGCAGAGAGCACTGATTTTGACCTACTTTGTTTGGCCAAACTGGGTCAGGATGACTCATGCAAAAGCAAAACATGCATCGTAATTAAATCGAGAAAGAGCCAATTTTTTTTAGTGTATTCATAGGATGAAATCAAATATATCAAGCTGCAGTATTTATTTCATATTTTAACAGTAATGGATCGAAGCAGAAATAAGCAATGCGTCCGTTTATTCATAATTAATTTTTGTGCGAACAAATATTAGTTTCAATCTGTGCTGCCGCTTGTATTAATAAACTAAAATTAATTCAGGTGACTCTGAAAATTCGTCAATTATTTGTTCTGATAAATATGATATGCGATTATTTCACAGCTGAAATGCTGGAGCAAATAAATTAAAATACAAAATAATTTGTTTTTAATATAGAAGAATTCAGCTGGATTATTTAAGGAATTTATTATTCAGAGGCGAAGTAGGAAAGCGGCGGTGAGGGGAGACTAACATCTCCCTTATTTTCCGTCACTGAATCGTTGGCGCTCCGAGTATGAGCGCCTTCAAAAACAGACTAGACGAAGCTATGCAGGAGCATATGTTCAGTCTTAAAATGCCTAGCAAATTACGGACCAGGCAATAAGTCAAGCAGCTATCTCAATCAATCGTCAGTTATGGAAAGATCAGGTTCCAAAGGCCGGATCTCTTGTGAATCAAGTCACGAAAAGTTCAAGAATCGGAAACAGGCCATGGGCCTATTTCTTCAGTGCAGACACTTCTATTTTATAAGAGCACGACGCACTGAACTCGTCCGGTAATCTCGGGTCGTTCAATAATTGTCCGTAACCCTTCGGTTGTCACGCAACAATTCGTAACATCATTTCACAGAAGCTGTAAAGAATTTTACCGAACATATTTCTCCCGTGTACATAAGGTTGGGACCTTTTTATGTAGTAGCAGAATTGATTACAAAATTCATTTTGAACTAAATTATGCCCTATATGGTTCAGCAATTTTGTATGTTATCATTTACTTATGTCATGATCATTTTACTGCTTGTTAACCTTGGCTATTTTCTCTGTATTGTGTATAATTTCGAATAACCTTAATTTTATGTTCAAATTGTTCATTCTTTATTTTCAGAAACCGTTACAATCCACAACGAGTTTTCATTCTGAACAATCCCCCGAACAAAGGGCCATATTCTTTATAGAAGCCGTGACTATAGAATCCGTGAATCCTACTTAGCTAATTCGTTAGTAATACGAATCCCTGACCTCGACTATCTGTTGAGGTATTCATATGTTTTTTGGTTGTATTACTTAGGCAAATATATGAATGACCATCAATGCTTGAAAAGTTCTCATCTTCTCCTCATGATTCTTAGTCTACTCACACTAATATAGAATGTACGTATGACGTACTTGGGCATACAGTAGCTCATGTTCTTCCATTCATTATAACCTGTGCCGTTAACATCACACGTCACTTTTGCCAACCAGAAACAATTCAGAACAATCGATCATTCATTTTTAGTCAAGGAAAAATTTTCGGTTTTTGGATTGTTTCCGACATCGCCTTTCATTCAAGTGGATAGAATACTTCAATTTTATCACAGAAAATTTTGTATCGTAGCTCATGCAAGAGCAAACAATACATTCCTTCCCAAAATACGATAACAATCATTTTTCTTCCGTACGTTCGTAAACGATTCATTCGTTTCCCTAGACTGGCAATAATACGTTTTTATAGTCTAGCAGTTGTCGTACAGCGCGCAGTTCAGCAGCCAAGTCTAGCAGTTGTCGTACAGCACGCAGTTCAGCAACCAGGTCTAGCAGTTGTCGTACAGCACGCAGTTCAGCAACCAGGTCTAGCAGTTGTCGTACAGCATGCAGTTCAGCAGCAAAGCCTAGCAGTTGTCGTACAGCGTGCAGTTCAGCATCCAGGTCTAGCAGTTGTCGTACAGCACGCAGTTCAGCAGCCAAGTCTAGCAGTTGTCGTACAGCCCGCAGTTCAGCAGCCAGGTCTAGCAGTTGTCGTACAGCACGCAGTTCAGCAGCCAAGTCTAGCAGTTGTCGTACAGCGCACAGTTCAGTAGCCAGGTCTTGTGTACGAAGGTATCTGTGTAGACGTGTTGTGCGTTACACGCGCTCGACGCTACGTGCTGCCTTGAGTATACGCCGCGCAGCATCCAGACGTACGGTAGACCCACCGCCCCATTCACCAGGTATGGCCCGCCCGAGGAGCCTGGGCCCATGCCCATCTCTGAAGGGGTAAACACGGCAGTTAAAATTAATTTGAAGTTTATTTCCATTTTAATTTCAAGGTCAGTTGATAATTTAGATAGTTCTACATACGGATAAACTTTGAAAATACTTTACTTATACTACTGTTCATTCAGATGCGATTGGAAAAATTATTTAACTGCTCATTGTAGGGACCCACCAGCCTGCTGGGCACAGAACTGCCCCGGCGCTGGCGTAACCCCACAGGACGAAGACTGCAGACTGCGGCATGTTGGGGAGTAGGAGGCCTGTGCCACTTGCCATCCCCCGGGGGGCGTCACTTCATTCCTCAGACGGAACACCTGGGGAATAATGTTGATAATGAGGTGAGATGATACTATGATGAATATGATCAACACATAATACCTTGCGATGCAATCGTCATAATAATATCATGCATTGTACTCGATATAATTATAGTAATTTCCCATATTGTTCACGTCATTGTTTTTCGAAAATATCATTAGAATATCAGTTAAAATATATAAGCTAGGATCACCGAGCACTGGGCGTGAAGCCGACATCCACAGCTAGGTAAACTGAGCCATATTGGTTCAACTTTGGTATATTTCCATATTATTATACTGGGAAAAATTATCCATATTGGTATCTTTTATTGGCAGTGACATTGAATGGAGAAAAACATTCATGTAATTAATAATTTTATGTTTTCATCAGGCTCTTGGATTTTACTGCGTAAATTTTCATTTTCAAATACCTAAATCCATCATTCACGATGCATCCAGAGTTGGTTTTAGCCCAGGTGTCGTAGAAGGAGAGAGGAAGCGAGTTGAAAATTATATTCATGAAATTGAGCATTTTTAGCGCATTTTCCCATTTATGGAAAAAGGCGCTATTGTGCTCGTCATGTCCACCCGTCTGTCCGTCCGTTCGTCCGTCTGTCCGTGACTTCACGTTTTCGACGATTTTGAGAAAATGCGCTCTCTGTCACTCACTGCAGTGAGTACCGAGTTATATTTTTATATTATCTGCCTAGAGAAATGTTTTTTAGTATATTAAAGTATATCCACGTAATTGATTATTTTTTGTATTATCTGCCTCGAGAAACTTTCAGCGCAAATTAAAGTTTTCAAGGTCCAAATTATTTACTCACGACCCCTCCAGTGTCAGTGTTCGCCAGAGTGTCGGGTGGGAGGCACGCGTGCGGGAAGCGCTCCCCCGACAGAGTGCGGATCTTGACCACCGCTAAGTCGTTCTGGCGGGAGTCGTCGGGACGATACTGAGGGTGCACGTGGATCTGGGACACCTGCGCACTCAAGGAAATAAGTGAAATTTTGTCTCAATGGGGAAAAAGAAGGGATGTGACTCATCGTCACGTCGTTCTGGCGGGAGTCGTCGGGGCGATACTGAGGGTGCACGTGGATCTGGGACACCTGCGCACTCAAGGAAATAAGTGGAATTTTGTCTCAATAGGGAAAAAGAAGGGATGTGACTCATTTTTTGATAATGAGGGAATATTTATCCAAATAGCTAGGCTCCTTTGACCTTGTGCGCGTCATTCTGGCCTAATGTGGTTCGGCAAAAGTGAGTTACAGTGTTGAAAGTGCATCATGATTTTACAATTTTACTCAATTATTTTTATTTGATTCATGAGTGTGAGGTGTGAGTCGTGATAATTGTTATTTCCTACATTGGCTAAATTTATGGGTTAGAGGAATATATTTTTTTGAAAACTACTATTTAACATTTTTCTTTATTAAGAATACTTTATCGTTTGTCAAAGTGGCCATGATTAAAAATCACAGAATTCATGAGGTGTGGAGGCGCTGCAACGGCGCGTTTCAATTCATTATAAAAATTTTACCAAAGTTTTTTTTTTTATAACGGTTAAGTAGTCTCCTGTCGCGTAGCAGACTAACCTGCACAGTCACGTAGCAGACTGATCTGCACTGTACGCTGTCGCATAGCAGACTAACCTGTACAGTCTGCTGTCAAGTAGCAGACTAACCTGCACAGTCTGCTGTCACGTAGCAGACTAACCTGCGCAGTCTGCTGTCACGTAGCAGACTAACCTGCGCAGTCTGCTGTCAAGTAGTAGACTAACCTGCGCAGTCTGCTGTCGCGTAGCAGACTAACCTGCATGCTGTTGCGTAGCAGACTAACCTGCACAGTCTGCTGTTGCGTAGCAAACTAACCTGCACAGTCTGCTGTCACGTAGCAGACTAACCTGTACAGTCTGCAGAGTCTGTTTGTTCTGTAGAGTCACTCTGCGTTGTGATGGATTCACCGCCTGGCGCGACGTCGCTGAACTATAAAATTAATATGAATTAATTACAAAAGCGAGCATAATTGAGGGAAATTAATTTTATAATAAAAATATCGAGATTCTTGAAAAATATTCGTGAAATTTTGAAGAAAGTTTTTTTTCAAACACATAAGGCATGAAGCGTACAAAAACTCATGCATTATGGCTTGCCGAACGTGAATAACCTCGGGCCGGATTATCAAAAATCTCGCTAAGTACACTTAACTTTATTTACTTAGGCAGAAGAAGTTACGTCTAGCGAACGCACATCAAATTTCGGTATCATCAAAATTTCCGGCTTCTTAATGGTTTCATAATCTATAATGGTATCTTCAAAACTATGTGGCGAGTTTAAATTCTGATTCCGACGACCTCGAGCATCAGTTTAATATTGTTTCGCAGTTTAGAACTGTAATTAAGGATATAACACGCTTATGCACATAAGTAATACTAACCAATGCTTCTTTTAGAAAGCAAATCACTAAATTCATAACAAATTGTAAATAAGGGAGAACTAGAGAAAAATTATTATTAGTGGCGTATTTTCACCCTGCAAGCCTTGAATATGACTTTGTCGGGCTGAGGACAATAATGCACAAATGTACGACTAAACTAATGCCTTAAACCAATTATATAACATTTTATTACTAAAATTATTGTCTATATATCTTGAGAGCAGTTCCACGAGTGTTTAAATATTAGACAATAGTATAGTAATCGTGGCAGTTAGAATCGAGCTCTATAAAAATTTTTATTTGAACTAACATAGTCCTTTTAGGATTATAATTTGAACAATCGTGAAACTCAAGAATTTGAAGATTACCATTCGCCTCTAATCTATGAAGCGAATATGAAACAAATTTGTGTTTGACATAAACACGACTCAAATTTAGTCACTAATAGCACGACCACATTCAATTGTTAAGATGCCAATAAATATACATTATTATACACTGTGTTGTTAGTTAAGCAATGATTTCCAAGCGCTACAATAACTCGAAAGTTATTTGTAACTCCAATGTACTTACGGAATTCCGAGCTGGTGCAAAGTTATGTACTACTACTTTAACGTAGCTTGGCGCGTAAGTGTTTTGATAACACCACCGTTAGGAGTTACGTGTACTTAGCTATACTTACGCAATACGTAAGTTGCTGCGTGCTTTAGCGGTGTTTTAACAATTCCCCTGAACCCAATCACCCACCTGGTGACTCAATCACCCACCTGGTGATTGAATCACCCACTTGGTGATTAAATCACCCATCTGCTGACCCATTCACCCACTTGGTGACTCAACCACCTGTTGTCTCAATCACCCACCTGGTGACACAATCATCCACTTGGTGACCCAATCACCCACGTGGTGACTCAATCACCCACTTAGTTACACAATCACCCACTTGATGACTCAATCACCCACTTAGTAACCCAATCACCAACCTGGTGGCACAATCACCCACCTGGTGACACAATCACCCACCTGGTGACACAATCACCCACCTGGTAACCCAATAAACCACCTGGTGACTCAATCACCCACTTGGTGACTCAATCACCCACCTGGTGACTCAATCACCCACCTGGTGACTCAATCACCCACTTGGTGACTCAATCGCCCACCTGGTGGCCCAACAACCCACCTGGTGACACAACCACCCACCTGGTGACACAACCACCCACCTGGTGACACAACCACCCACCTGGTGACACAACCACCCACCTGGTGACACAACCACCTACCTAGTGACACAATCACCCACCTAGCGACTCAATCACCCACTTAGTGACTCAATCACCCACTTAGTTACCCAATCACCCACTTAGTTACCCAATCACCCACTTAGTGACTCAATCACCCTCATGATGACTCAATCACCGCACCTGGTGACACAATGTGCAGCTGTGACGAGTGTATTAGAAGTAACCATGGTTGCAGTGCACAGAACTCGGTTGTCAGAGGACAGTAAATGTCGCAACCACGGCCAGGTTTGGTTGACGGCCGCGCCACCGCTGCCTGAGGGAAGTTCTCCGCAACCTGCAGGGCGAGATTGAGTAAATGAATAAAAATTAATAAAATAATATCGGAATAATTGACAAATATTGCGACCCTGGAACTCTGAATAGCACATAGAGCAACATAAACATATATAAATAATGATAAAGAATTTCAAAATTTCTAAGAATACTTAAAATAATACGTAAAATTCAGTGTATGGAAGATTTTTTACACCAAATTCAATTAAAAGGGTTTCAGATAGATGACTTTGGCATGTGACAGTTGTCCTTATTTGTTTCAAAAGGCGGTTACATTAGGCAGAGCATGCAGTTAATGGGAAGAGCAAACTGTACTGGAGTGCACACTAGGCAAAAATATACACATTACAGGGTGAGAGAGAGAGAGAGAAAATGAGTGCGCTGAAGTAAAGTTGGTTAAGTAAAGAATAAGTTAAGGTTAAGGTTGGTTAAGTAAATTGGTTAAGTAAAGAATAAGTTGAGGTTAAGGTTGGTTAAGTAAATTGGTTAAGTAAAGAATAAGTTGAGGTTAAGGTTGGTTAAGTAAATTGGTTAAGTAAAGAATAAGTTAAGGTTAAGGTTGGTTAAGTAAATTGGTTAAGTAAAGAATAAGTGGCTTAGGTTAAGTAAAGTGGCAATTGGTTAAGTAAAGAATAAGTGGCTAAGGGGGAAATGTGGACTGGATGGGAAAGAAAATGAATTGTCTGAAAGAATAAAATTAAGAGGCCTGGAGAAAACCATAGTTATTTCGTAAATTAGGAACCGATAAAAATTCACAAGTCAGAAGTAAAGACAACGACAGTGCTGGGGACGACTTCTTAATCACTTTATCTTGTCACGGTCGTGAAAAGGTTTCAGTTCATACAGAGCACCGAGTTCACAATATATTCAGCAAAACAGATCTGTACAATTGCGTTGTGCCCCTGTAGTCCTTACCAGCGCGTAGCAAAAACATGAATGAATGAATCCCGGATGTTTGAATAACCTAAAGTAAGGAAAGCTTTAAATGAAAATGGAAAAATTGTTGCTAAGAAATATTAATAATTGTATACTATTCCCTAACAACAGACCTGCATAGTAGCAGGAGGTGAGGAGGGTGGGGAGGAGGGGGGAGCCCTCGTAGGTGGGGGACCATTGTCCCCCCTGTACACACCTGTACACTCCTGCACCCACCCCCCCGCCCCCCACCTGGTGTGCTGACAGGGAGGACTGCAATAAAACGGTTATAAAATTCATGAAGTTTTTGTTCTAAAATAATATAGTAAATTAAGTAATCCAGGTTATATTAATAGTTTTTTATCAAAATGTATGTGTGTGTATGTATATGTATGTATGTATTTATTTTTTTTTCAAGCAGGTTTCATTGAAGACCAGAGAATTTGTTTTATTCGCAATTTTCTTATTAGTTTTTTCAATATATCGAACAATATTTTTAGTTTGAACTGGCAAATCGAAAATCAGGTTACCGATGGACATTTTTATTTCGTTAACGACGTTTCGAATGTTTCTATCATTCATTATCAAGTTAAAAGGCGCATTGAGTGATGAAATTAGCGTCGACATAAGTACAAAATCAAGTAAATAGGATACTACTCAAAAATCAAAATTGTTAGGAATAANAGCTGAGGCCCTCATCATTAAGGATAGGACCCCAGCCATCAACCTTCAAACTACTGGATTTGTCAGAACCTTGAGACTGTTTTCGGAGTGATTTTCGGTGCTTTGATTCTAAATTATTTTGTGATTTTGTAATTATTCCTAACAATTTTGATTTTTGAGTAGTATCCTATTTACTTGACTTTGTTTATGTCGACGCTAATTTCATCACTCAATGCGCCTTTTAACTTGATAATGAATGATAGAAACATTCGAAACGTCGTTAACGAAATAAAAATGTCCATCGGTAACCTGATTTTCGATTTGCCAGTTCAAACTAAAAATATTGTTCGATATATTGAAAAAACTAATAAGAAAATTGCGAATAAAACAAATTCTCTGGTCTTCAATGAAACCTGCTTGAAAGAAAAAATTCTGCCAACCTATACTAAGTATGTATTTATATGCATATGTGATCGTATATTTAATTTTTTAATTCTATGTAGAGCTTTTTTTTCCTCGAGCCATCGAAGTAACCATTTTTCTTTAGTAAATAAATAAAAATCTTTATATTCTTGAACTAGACATGACAAGAACAAGTATGAATTTGGTTCACATTCATTCTCATATACGACTCAATAAAATACCTAAAATCCATTTTAAAACCTAAAATCCTTAAAAAAACAAATAAACAAAAAGTGCACAGCAATCAATACTCAGATGGCGCGCTATGAACAATTTTTCTGACCAAGTCACTGACTGCTCCTGTATACTTGAGCGTTAGCTGATATGGCCTCCGTCTTGTGTAGCAGTGCAAAGTGAATGCAAACATTATAAAGTTAAGAAAATTATTGATATAATAAAGCAGTGATGAAACTTTGGTTTAAATTAATAAACTTCTCCAGTGAAATGACGTTGCTTACGTGTTGGTGTCATATTAGCAACGTTAAATCAACGTTATGTCAACGTTAAATCAACAATATTTAAACGCTAAATTTACGTTATTCAAACGTAAAATCAACGTTATTTAAACGTTATTTCATCGCTAAATTTACGTTATTTCAACGCTCAATTTTCGCTATTTAAACGGTAAATAAACATTATTTCAACGTTGAATTGACGTAAAATCAACGTTATTTCAGCGTTAAATCGACCTCATTTCAATGTCATTTCAACGTTAAATCAGCGTTATTTCAACGATAAATCAGCGTTATTTCAACGTTAAATCAACGCTATTTCAACGTCAGGTTGCCAGTGGCATGCGTCACTCACGACAGAAGTAGACGCGCCGTCTGCTCCTCTGCACTGTACGATGATTTCTGTCAAGACGGGCACACGGCCTTCTCTGTCACACCTGCTGGGGTTGACAGAAGACTGTCAAGTCAGATATCTGTCAAATTGCGGCTTAAATAAAATATAAATCATCCGTTTATAATTCAAATTCTACACAATAATATAACTTATCAATTGATGCTAGCACGTGCAGGTCGCAGTGCGCCCGGGTGGTCAATCAGTCATCTGACGCCAGAGTTGCCAATCAGTCACCTGACACCAGAGTTGCCAATCAGTCACCTGACGCCAGAGTTGCCAATCAGTCACCTGACGCCAGAGTTGCCAATCAGTCACCTGACTAGTGTTGCCAATCAGTCACCTGATGGCAGGGTTGCCAATCAGACACCTGACGCCAGAGTTGCCAATCAGTCACCTGACGCCAGAGTTGCCAATCAGTCACCTGACGCCAGTGTCGCCAATCAGTCACCTGACGCCAGAGTTGCCAATCAGTCACTTGACGCCAGTGTCGCCAATCAGTCACCTGATGCCAGAGTTGCCAATCAGTCACCTGACTAGTGTTGCCAATCAGTCACCTGACTAGTGTTGCCAATCAGTCACCTGACGCTAGAGTTGCCAATCAGTCACCTGATGCCAGAGTTGCCAATCAGTCACCTGACGCCAGAGTTGCCAATCAGTCACGTGACGCCAGTGTTGCCAATCAGTCACCTGACTAGTGTTGCCAATCAGTCACCTGATGCCAGAGTTGCCAGTGCCGCAGAATATTGGCTGGACTGTCACGCTGGAGGCCAAAGGAAGCGCGCAAGATTCGCTCGAGCCTGCAAATACGTACGTGCATTTATACGTTAATTAATATGTTAATTAATACGTTGATTGGTACGTTACTTGATATGTTAATTGATTCGGTAATTGATTCGGTAATTGATTCGGTAATTGATTCGTTAACTGATTCGTTAACTGATACGTTATTGATTCGTTAACTGGGACGTTAATTGATAAGTTAATTGATTCGTTAATTGATACCTTTATTGATACGTTAATTGATACGTTAATTGATTTGTTAATTGAAACGTTAATTGATACGTTAATTGATTTGTTAATTGATTTGTTAATTGATACGTTAATTGATTTGTTAATTGATTTGTTAATTGATACGTTAATTGATACGTTAATTGATACGTTAATTGATACGTTAATTGATTTGTTAATTGATACGTTAATTGAAACGTTAATTGATTCATTAATTGTTACGCAAATTGATATATTATTGATTCGTTAATTGACACGTTACTTGATACGCTAATTGATTTGTTAATTGATGCGTTAATCGATTCGTTGAATAATTCGTCAATTGATACGTTAATTGATACGTTAATTGCTACTTTAATTGAAGCGTTAACTGATCCATTAACAGGTACCTAAGTCAATTGGTGCGTTAATTGATACGGTTATCAACACGTGAATCAGTCGCGTAACTAGTGGCCTGGCAGGCCGCTAGTTACGGTGCTGGGTGCTATATATATGACGGATGACCACTGGTTACGGTGCTGGGTGCTATATATATGACGGGTGACCACTAGTTACGGTGCTGGGCGCTATATATATGACGTGTGACCACTAGTTACGGTGCTGGGCGCTATATATATGACGTGTGACCACTAGTTACAGTGCTGGGCGCTATATATATGACGGGTGACCACTAGTTATGGTGCTGGACGCTATATATATGACGTGTGACCACTAGTTACGATGCTGGGCACTATATATATGACGGGTGACCACTAGTTACGGTGCTGGGTGCTATATATATGACGGGTGACCACTAGTTACGGTGCTGGGCGCTATATATATGACGTGTGACCACTAGTTACGGTGCATGGCGCTATATATACGACATGTGACCACTAGTTACCGATCAGGTCGCAGCTGAGGCCTTCGGGCAGACACTGGCCGTTAGGACAGCGACGGTTGCCGACCGGACAGCCGTCCGGTCCTGACACTGCAGCCTGTCAGCACGTGACAGCTGACATTACCAACAACTGGTATGGTTTCAATATCACAAGTCAAATTGTAATTTAGGCATTCACGGCTATATTATCTCTAAATTATATTTCAAAATCACTGAGAATAATTAAATATCTCGCGATAAATTATAAGTGAATAAATTCATCAAATAATAAATAGTTACCATTATTCATATAAACGCTTCAATTTATATATTTAATTAAGTTACAGAGCATTCATTTCCAGCGGTCAGTGGTACTTTCTTTTAACAGTAAATTTGCGGATTGAAGTCTAAATACACCAACAGGAGACTTGTATGTTGACTGGCACTTCTGTTTGTGGTGCTATTTACTACAAATAATAAAAAATATAACTCAGTCCTCACTGCAGTGAGTGACAAAGGGCGTAAAAATCAACGAATACGTGAAGTCACAGACAGACGGACGGACGGACATGACGAGCACAATAGCGCCTTTTTTCCATAAATGAGAAAATGCGCTGAAAAGCCTGTTTTCATTCTGCCAACAATAACAGTGAGGTGAACGATGGTGACATCCTTTCCTGTTGAGTTTCTGTTTGCAAAAAAATAATAGCAAAGACTGTATTAATTGCACCAACAGTAACAGTACCGGAGGAGGAAGACCATGACAGCCTCTCCTGTTGGGGTTCTGTTGGCAGAACCTGTTCAACAGAGCCTGGAGCGAGTCCCCAAGCTGTCCATCCACTCCATCTGTTAACAGAAAAATCCATTAACAGGTACAGAAAATGGATTTTTTTAACCATTATTTTTATTTTAAAATTTATCCATTAAGAGGTACAGAAAAATATTTAAATTCAAACAGAAGAACCGCTTGGAAACAGGTCCGGTATTTCACCGATGTTTGTAGTCTATACAATATTTATGTAATCTCTATGCTTATTTTTTATACTATTTTTCAAGTTTTATGTATACTTTCTACAGAATACCAAACAAGAATTAATGTTACTTGTTTTCTTGAATCGCAAATTCACTAAAAATTTAGAATCAAATAAAATTCCACAAGTATTCGCCATATCTTTATGGAAAATGCTGGTAACGTTTTTTTATAAACGTTGTTTTGTGGAATCAAGTAATTTTTGCGGGAATTTCTTCACTTTTACATTTTTGCTGAATGCCAGTGATAACATTAATGTAATGGTCGATCCTTACATTTCCAGCAAGGAACATCTCTAGTCAAAATATAAATAAATATATAATTATTGAAAACAATAAAGCTTAATTTAACAATATTGTTGCGTAACAATATAAAACTGATTTAACCCTGTTGGTAAAGAACATAATATATGCATAGTTTAGAAATATTGTCATAGATCACCGTGTTATAGCTACAAGCAGTCAATTTAAACAGCGCCTTGGTTTACACTCAAAAAATAATACTGTATGTATATATTTGATAGATTTTGTGTGCCTGAAACCTGAAGCGGCTAATATTCAAGAGCTGCTGGGGCACGTATCCTGAATACTAATTCTGTCGGGACTATGTATATTCCGGGAATTAAATGAACGTACGATAAGTTATTGAACAACTGGGAGATAGGCTGGATTACATAAAATAAATTCATAGTATAAAATAATAATAATATTTTAATAATATAAATAATATTTTACTAATGAACCAGCTTCAAAATTAGGGATTAAATATGACGGGATCGATGATTTGGGATTCGGGACAACGAGATTAGGGATTTCGAAATTCATTTTGATTATCCAGAATAACGTATATAATTATCCAGAATAGTGTAATTCTTTGATTACAAGAATTATCTTTGACGAGCAATGATGGGCTAACCTGCTTGTTGCGTATAAATTGAAAATTTGTGGTTTATACATTATGCCCTACGGTTATATTTTAATACACTTACTATATTACTAATTCTTGACATTTCAACCTGTACAACCTATAAATTTTAATAGACTTATTTACAGCGAAGAGGAATAAAATGATAAAATAAATATATTAATTGATGTGAACTTGTCGGATTCCTATTATATAAATAACTATTCAAATACTAATGAAAGTTCTCACCCATGAAGGTACCCAGGTACAGCAACGTCATAGTTACTACAATGTTAAGAAACATCGTGCGAGTCTTCAAAACTGATGACGTCGTCTGCACACTCTGCGCACCTACATACGTCCGCCTCACTTGAGCCCCAGGTAGGCACTGAGCAAAATATCCATCCGGGATGGACCGGGAACCGACCGCGACTAATTAGCAGTTATTTCTAAGCGATGAAGGTCGAGGTGTTAGGGCAATCCCTCCTCACCTCTTCTTGCCCTGGGGCCATACATTCAAAACTCACTAAGTGAACGTAAGTACTTACCTACGCTCTATTTTCTTGTCCGTGATTGGTGGATTTTGCTTGAAAGGCCGTCAATGATTGGCTGAAGAACTTACGATATCTTAACTTTTTTTGAAGGTATAGGCACAGGGCAGATCCCCCACCCACCCCGAGGACCTGGACTTCCCCCTCTCCCCGGGCACCTGGTTTGACCAGGTGGTGACCCTGGGATCGACCACACGAAGGGCAAATGTAAAATAAAAATATTTGTACCTGAGGTGGTTACTTCTGCATCAAGCGACGACTTGCAGAAAACAATTCAGTTTGTCATATGGTAAAATTTCGATATTAATTAGTCATCTAAGTTCGTCATCAGTGTGATGCCATAACCGTATCTGTGACTTTGATCGTCACTGAAAGATTGAAGGGTATTATAACTTAAACTCACGTTACCTCGCGAAAAAATTTCGAAATTTTCAAACTATTATCATGAAATTAGATGCACTTGTCATTGTTGAGTTTGCGACAACGTCTCGCCTGTCACAATTTCATTTTTTCCTACCTGGTTTGACCAGCATATAAAGACATGACCTGACAGCTAGCATTAGCTTCTTAAAATTTCATAACTGCTAGTTACGTCGTTTCTGAAATAGAATTAATGTAAATAATTTTCTAACTTCAATTTCAGCCGTTTCCTAAATAACTACTATTTTGCCGTTTCAAAGTGAATAAATTTCTAGATTTGGAAAAATTTCCAAGTTGAATTTGGTAAGCTATTACTACTAATTTCATTTAAAAAACTGATGAAAATTTTCGTTCAAAAAACTGATGAAACACTCATTAAATTTGAACGCCTGTTTTTGCCGTTTTTTTTACATATTTACGCCTATGGAAATTTTTAAGTTGAATATACTAAGTCATTAATACTAATTCCATTTCAGAAACGACTGAACTGACGCTCATGAAATTTGAATGACTTTTTGCCGTTTCATAGTGAATAAATTTCTAGGTTAGCCTAAAGCGGTTCACTCAAGTTCTGCTGCCGACTGTTAAGATCTGCGAACGCATCAGTTCTTTACAATGACAGGGGCCATACTATCAAAAACAATTACAAGTCCGTAATTAATAATAGTTAATTATCAAGTCCGTAACTCCTCTATAACTGACGGGTAATCGGCATCTTCGTGCAATTTGAGGTGCTACGTGTATTTAAACGAATTTTGATTGTGCGGTCACTGATTAAAATTTAATCTCCATTGTTGATTATCGTCCGCTGATCACTCGATAAATGTTTGATTTATAAAACCGGTTCTATGATTTGCTGAAGAATTAGGAACGATTACAAATTTGAGAAAATTTCAGTCACAGGTCATTTTATTTACTTTTTTATCGATTTACGAATTGCAGCTACGCTTACATTATCAATTTGAAATTTTATCCGTTTCTAAAATAGAATAGCCGTTTCTAAAATGGAATTAGTAATAACGAAATTAGTGGTAATAACGAATAATTAGTAGTAACGAAGGAATGTTGCCGGCTGACTGGAAAGAAGCTCAAGTGACACTGACACCATTGTTCAAAAAAGGTGACAAAAGCTGCCCGGGCAACTATCGCCCTGTTAGTTTGACAAGTGTCGTTTGCAAGGTAATGGAATCTGTTGTAAGGGATCGATTGAGAGATCATTTGACTGCTAATAATCTCCTATCAGACTGTCAACATGGCTTTATTGCCGGGAGATCCTGCACCACTAACCTCTTGTCGACTCTGAACGAATGGACCCGCCTGCTGGACGAAAGGGAGCCAGTAGATGCAGTCATTGCAGTGTACCTCGATTTTGCCAAGGCATTTGACAGTGTCCCATGCACATGAGCGGCTGTTGCGTAAATTGAAGTCTTGAGGGTAATGTACTAATTATGTACTAATTAAAATAATGTAATTGAGGGTAATGTACTCAAATGGATCAGAGATTTTCTAGTAAGGAGGCGACAACGTGTCAGCATTAATGGGTCCGTATCAGACTGGGCTTCAGTGCGCAGCGGCGTGCCACAAGGAAGCGTTCTCGGGCCTATTCTATTCGCTGCGTTTATAAATGATCTGCCAGAAGCTGTGTCTAGCGTTTGTTCGATGTATGCTGACGACACAAAAATTTATAATACAGTGAAGTATACGTCGCAAAAAGTACAGTTGCAAGGTGATCTTGACAGGCTGGTGGACTGGGCTGATAAGTGGCAGCTGCGCTTTAACGCGGACAAATGTAAAGTTATCCACCTTGGCAAAAATAATGAACAGCAAGATTACAGTATGAGAAGACACGGTTGCAACGACAGAGTGATGATGTCGAAGTCGACAACGGAAAAGGATTTAGGAGTTAATATCGACAATGAGTTGAAATTTTCTAAGCATATTGAAGGTCAAGTTAATAAAGCCAATAAACGACTTGGACTGATCAGACGCTCTTTCGAGTTCCTAAATGCAGAAGCGATGAAGCAGTTGTTTGTTGCTGTCGTGCGCCCGAACCTAGAGTTTGGAAACGTCGTGTGGTCACCGAAATTTGAATAGGACAAAAATTTAGTAGAGAATGTTCAAAGACGCGCAACAAGGATAATTCCGAGCTTGAAAGGCAAGTCCAATGAGGAAAGAATAAAGATTATGAGGCTTCCAAGCCTCAGTTATCGACGTTTGCGTGGGGAGCTCATTGAAGTATACAAGTATACTCATGGCTTATACAAGGTCCCAGAAGGATTACTAGAATTTGCAACAAGAATCAACACCAGGGGCCACGGCTAAAAACTAAAAAAACAGCGTTGAAACACATCCATGCGACAACATTTCTTCTCGCTTCGAGTCACCGACATGTGGAACAGCCTCCCTGATAGCATCGTTGACGCTCGGAGTATGAACATCTTCAAAAACAGACACGAAGCTATGCAGGAGCATATGTTCAGTCTTAAAATGCCTAGCAAATTACGGAGCAGGCAATAAGTCCAGCAGCTATCTCAATCAATCGTCAGTAATGAAAAGATCGGGTTCCAAAGGCCGGATCCCTTGTGAATCAAGTCACGAAAAGTTCAAGAATCGGCAACAGACCATGGGCCTATTTCTTCAACGCCGACACTTCTATTCTATTCTACAGTGTATTCTAAAACTTTTTAAATTCATCTCAAAAATACTCCCAAACCTGGAAACTTTTTCACTTTGGAGCGGTAAAAAGTCTATTATAATTTTACGTGTATCAGTTCAGCCGTTTCTAAAATAGAATTAGTATTCATACCTTTTTAATTTAAATTCAACTCGAAAGTTCTCTTAAACCTAGAAATTTATTCACTTTAAAACGGCAAAAAGCCTTCATTTTTTCTCGACGAATAAATTTCATGATTCAACATCCAAAATCACTCAACTTAATGTCACCTTTCTCGAGGAAAGCATTCACTCTGTCGCGGGAGTCTATATATACAAGACCACCGTGAATGCCAATAAAACTTCTGTAGAATTTTTCTCTTTACTTCTTACTTTTATGCATCCATGTTCATTTGGTCCTTTAATTGCACTGTATGGACTATACCAGCTGATTATTATTTACGATTAAATCACTATTTAGTATATTTTATATCTGTTCATAACATAATTATTATTCAAGATTTCCTCACTATATTGAATGTTCTATATCCGCTCATATTATTATTATTATTATTCAAGGTATCGTATAACTACATTGTATGTTCTACATCCGCTCATATTATCATTATTTTTCAAGTTTTCGTCACTATATTGTATGCTCTTTATCCGCTCATATTATTATTATTATTATTCAAGATTCCCTCACTATATTACATGGGCTACACCCGTTCAGTTTATTATTGAAGATTCCGTAGCAATACTGTTTGACATATGTGCTACAAAAACTTCCAGTAAGATGTTGGGCATTTGTGGATCTGCGTAGGCTGAAGAGAGATAGAGATATGGAATAATAAAGGAATATTCGTTTTAAAAAAGGTTGAAGAATACGAGTCACTTGATGAGATTTGTGGATTTCAATGCGATAAAGAACTCGTCTGTAAAATTTATAGGGAAATATAATTACCATTTGAAATGTCAAGTGCGATTCACTGATGCATAACTGAGTGTATACTTAGATCCATAACATTGATATTTATATTAAAACAAATTTATAATTGAAATATAAATCATACAATTGAAGTACAATAAACTATTCGAACGTGTTGTGATATACGTGAAACTTATTCGTTAAGTTTTGAATTGCAGTTTCTTTCAAACTTTTTAATACATTTGAATTAACAGGTTTTTAATAACTGACATAAAACAAATTAGTCGTTCTCTCACGAAACAGAGCAGCAGGTTGGGATATCTTCCATCTATCTCAGTTCGGATCTCGTTTCTTATTTCTGCTTGTGCTGAAAAGTTGCTTGAAAAAGTTGGTCAAATTGGCATAAGCCAAATGTCGAGAAAAAAAATTAGATCATGATTTTTCTTAACGACATTGTCTAAATTTTTGTAGTTAGAATTATGGTGAAGGTTGGGATCGAGTTGTAAAACTTGGTTGTTGTTCTTGGTTGCTGTAAAACTTGGTTGCTCATTTTGGTAGGCACAATGATTAAAAATGATCCATTACGCGGGTCATGTTCCTGATATTTAAAAATGTTTTATTTTTCTTTAGGACAGATAGTTTGAACCAAGGCCATATAGTAATGATTCGAGGTTCTACAGGCCAGTTGGCATCCACGATGATCAAGACTACGGTTCTACAGGCCAGATGGTATCCACATAGTCAAGACTACGGTTCTACAGGCCAGATGGTATCCACGATGGTCAACACTAAGGTTCTACAGGTCAGATGGTATCCACGATGATCAAGACTATGGTTCAACAGGTCAGATGGTATATCCACGATGATCAAGACTATGGTTCTGCAGGCCAGATGGTATCCACGATCCAGTCTAGGTAGGCTTGTACTCTGGTATATGTCCCCGGTACCTCCCCTGCACACCCCAGCCCTTGCGACACCACCCCCAGTAGGGTGACCACCTCCCGCCCCTCCTCCTTGCGCATTAGGGGGCCTCCTGAGTCACCCTGGGGATGGGGTGAGAGGAAACATGAATGGAGGAACATTCGCGAGCAACACAGACTTAACCTGTTAGTTAATTATAATTAATAAACTATAGAATTTGTTTATTGTTACTCGATTATATTTTCAAAGATTTGAGTTTGTGTTTGTGTGTGTTTGATGCCTGGTGTCGCAATTTAAGGGGGTAGTTGGGGGCGCATATCCAGGATACTTAAGGCTCCGCAATATATAGGGGCTGTTGGGGCGCGTATCCAGGATACTTATAATACTTATGGCGCCGCAATATATAGGGGCTGTTGGGGCGCGTATCCAGGATACTTATGGCGCCGCAATATATAGGGGCTGTTGGGGCGCGTATCCTGGATACTTGTATCGTATCGGGATATTGCCTGGGCCTGAAACTTCATTTCCAGAGGCGTAAAATGTAATTTTATTTTTTTAAACAAGAAATTAAATATTAAAAAATTGCAAGGAAATTTATGTTAATCTGCGAATTGAGAGTTTATGAAGTATTTCATCATTAGGAACTATTTAATTCATTTTCCCCATTAGATCGAACAATTTGAAACTTTGAAACGAAACTTATGGTGCGGTATTCTAAAATCACGAGGATTATCTATCCCAAGAAACGCTTAGTTCAGCTGCTAGTTTAAACTCATTCAGAGCAAAGTCAAAATAAAACGCATTTCGAAATATCGTCTTTTTTGCGTATTTTCTCATTCAAAATGAAAATTGCTCTATTGTGCTCGTCATGTCCGTCCGTCTGTCTGTCCGTGACTTCACGTTCTTGTCGACGAGAAAATGCGCTCTCTGTCACTCACTGCAGTGAGTACTGAGTTATATTTTTAACTTACCCTCTTTCCTGAACTCATAACCCAGGGTAGCGCAGCCGTGCACCATCAATTTTGTGCACCAAATAACCCTGAATGGAACGCCATATTTCCGTAAGGCAACCAATCAGTTGTGGATTAAGTCTGCCGTCAGTAACCAGCCCATGACATCATATCGTTTTAAAATTTATGGTCTTTACACCACCATACGCGGTAGCAAATAGCCTAGACTAATCGTCCACCGCTGAACGTTGCATCCAAAGTCCAAACATCACTTCATACCCTGACTACAGCTCGAACTGTAACCAGTGTTCAACGGACTGCGATCAGTCAGCGTAACTCGTCAGGGGATCTGCATAAAAACCTGCCGGGCACCACCAGACGACGGTAGAAACATGACTTCCGTGGCATCGTTAAATTACGTGACATTTAGCTCACGGCATATGAGGTTAGGTATCAGATAGCAAAGCTCTGCTCCAAAATCTATCGCCTACTGGTATTTCGACCGTGGGCTGATTCGATGCATAGGCCAGATTAGGACGGGTTGGTGGATGACATATCCATTACAAGGCTCCGGCGCGCTCTGTCCGAGTGGTGAAAAAATTTTTCGCGCATCGGCAGACGAAGCTAGACCATACTAAAGCAGGCTGTTTTCATGTGGGCTGATTCGTATGATTCAATAAATTTGATCTGTCTGGTGGCTTGCGGCTGATAATTTGATAATCTGGAAGTATTTGAGGCCACGTTCATGAGGGAAGAAATCATGATAGTCCATTTACAGCAGGGCAGTGCATGGTGGTCTTTGACAAGCGTCCCGAACTGGTTGTCCTCTGATTTTATCATCTGATCTGATCTGATTTTATTATCTGATCTCATTATTATTTATTATTATTTTATTTATTATCTGATTTTATAATCTGATCTGATTATCTAGCTTATCTGCAGCCCAACCTCACAGTCCAACCCCTTCTCTCGCTTCCCGTTTAACCCAGTCCCTCTCTTTAGTTTCCATTTCCCACCCAGCCCCAATTCAGTCCCCCTTTGTAACCCAGCCCCTCTCTTTAGTTTCCATTTTCAACCCAGCCCCAATACAGTCCCCCTTTGAGACCCAAGCCCCTCTCTTTAGCTTTCATTTTCAACCCAGCCCAATACAGTCCCCCTTAGAGACCCAAGCCCCTCTCTTTAGCTTTCATTTTCAACCCAGCCCAATACAGTCCCCCTTTGTGACCCAGCCCCTCTCTTTAGTTTCCATTTTCAATACAGTCCCCCTTTTTGACCCAGCCTCTCTCTTTAGTTTCCATTTTCCACCCAGCCCAATACAGTCCCCCTTTGTGACCCAGCCCCTCTCTTTAGTTTCCATTTTCAATACAGTCCCCCTTTGAGACCCAGCCCCTCTCTTTAGTTTCCATTTTCAACCCAGCCCCAATACAGTCCTTTTTTTGACCCAGCCCCTTGCCCCACCTTGCAGGCGTCACGGCCGGGGGCGGCGGCGCAGAGAAGGGTGTTGGTCGCGCCGCTGGGGTAAACGGCCCCCGCGCGGCCGTCCCAGCGCGCGTTGCACGTCGCCTGGTCCACGTAGCCCAGCGTCGCGACGCGCAGACGCGACGAGACCGAGCCTGTCAGGGGGGGATTAGGGCCTCACAAATGGCCTAAAAGATGGCTTCAGAAATGGCCTAACAGATGTCCTCAGAAATGGCCTAACAGATGGCCTGACAAATGACCTAACAGATGGCCTGACAGATGACCTAACAGATGGCATCAGAAATGGCCTGAGAAATGGCCTAACAGATGGCCTGTGCAATGGTCTAACAGATGGCTTCAGAAATGGCCTGAGAAATGGCCTGACAAAAAAAGTCTCAGAAATGGACAAACAAATGGCCTGATAAGTGGCTTGACAAATGGCCTAACAAATAGCCAGACAAATGGCCTGATAAGTGGCTTGACAAATGGCTTAATATATAGCCTGACAAATGGCCTAACATATGGCCTCACATACTGCCTCACAAACGGCCTCGGTAGGACTGAGTCATTCACTGATATTCAATGAATAATATATTCACTGAATTTCATTGAATTCATTGAAAGTGGACTTGGGACTGACCGCCATCTTGGTGTCCCCACCCGGCGACGGTGAGCGCGTCCCCAGGGCGGAGGGGTGCCGCCCTGTAGGGGAGGCATACGGGGCGCTGGGTGCGAGTGATGGGGACCTGTGTGGGGGAGGATGGGGAACGAAATACTTCAGGATGAAATTGTATTAACTTTATTAATAATTAACTTTATCAGCATGAAATTATCAAAGTTTTAAGGGGGGTGTTGAGAGCCACGACACTTCGGATAGGCTTAATTGGCAAGTTTCTATGGGATTTCTTCACAAATTTGGTTCACCTTAATTTTACTCGTAAATGAAATAACAATCTGAATTTTTCAGGCTATTTATTAGTGATCTATCAACAGCAACAAAAAGTATACGATCTTTGAATAAAAACCGTTATAACTAAAAAGAATTTCAAAATAGTTTGCATTTTGATGTTCATAAATTGCACAACCTAATTAAATTGCATTGCTTAGCGTCATACGTACCTCACCTAGCCTCACACGTACCTCACCTAGCCTCACACGTACCTCACCTAGCCTCACACGTACCTCACCTAGCCTCACACGTACCTCACCTAGCCTCACACGTACCTTATCACTGAGCCTGAGTATGGCGATGTCATGGTAGCGACCAGGAGGCTGGTAGCCCTGGTGCACTATGACCTGCAGCACCGACAGCCTGCTGCTGCCTGGCTCGTTGGGGTCACTGAGGTCGTGCGCACCAACGCGTACCTCGAAGTTGTTCTCGTACCTTGTACCAGGCAAGTACCATTTACTCCTAGTACCAGGCAAGTACCATTTACTCCTAGTGCCAGGCAAGTACCATTTACTCCTAGTACCAGGCAAGTACCATTTACTCCTAGTGCCAGCCAAGTACCATTTTATTTTACTCCTAGTGCCAGCCAAGTACCATTTACTCCTAGTACCAGTCAAGTACCATTTACTCCTAGAACCAGTTAAGTACCATTTACTCCTAGTACCAGTCAAGTAACCATTTACTCCTAGTACCCGACAAGTACCAATTACTCCTAGTACCAGTCTATAATACCTGGCAAAAATGGTTTACCTAGCAAGTCACAACTTAGTCGTCAGACTTTAATAGGAACGAATATAGTCTTGAATATTTTGCTTAATCAATTTAATTAAGTATTTCAAGAAATTAAATTATCCTGCTGTGGGGGAGGGGAATAGAAGGGAACACCCACAGCTCAATAACCCAAGTCCTCTCCCCACACCTCATACTCCAACAACCCCCCTCCTCTCCCAACCCCAACCCCAAAAACACCACTGCATCCCCACAGCACCAAGCACCAATTCCCAGCTACCAGCAATTCCCCCGTCACCACACCTCCCCCATCATCATCCCCAGACACCACACCTCCCCCATCATCATCCCCAGACACCACACCTCCCCCATCATCATCCACCGTCACCACACCTCCCCCATCATCATCCCCC
>NW_025937184.1:154477-178565 GCF_000764305.2 Hyalella azteca
CGGTCACCACACCCCCCCCACTCACCCCGCGACGCAGTGGGCCGCGGTCACCACACCCCCCCCACTCACCCCGCGACGCAGTGGGCCGCGGTCACCACGTAGAGTGGGTCCACGAGGGCCCCACCGCACACGTGCCTCACGCGCCCGTCCCGCTGCTGCTGCAGGAGGGACACCTGCGAGGGCCCGGGCCCGCGTGAGGGGAGTGAGGGTAATGGGTGTTTTGGGTGCTTGGTGAAATGAAGGTAATGGGCTATTTAGACGTATAATGGGTAATTGGTTATTTGAAGTATAAGGGTAATGAGCGGTATAGATGTTTGGTGTAATGGGCATTTTGCGAGAATTAATGGGTAATTTAGAAGTATATATAAAAGGGTAATGGGTTATTTAGAAGAATGAGGGTAATGGGCAATTTATAAGTATAAAAGGATAGTGGGTAATTTAGAAGTAAAAGGGTAATGGGTAATTTAGAAGAAAAGGATAATGGGTAATTTAGAAATATGAGGGTGATGGGAGGTATAGATGTTTGGGGTAATGGGCATTTTGAGAGAATTGGATAAATGTAGAAGTATAAGGGTAATGGGTTATTTAGAAGTATAAGGGTAATGGGTTATTTAGAAGTATAAGGGTAATGGGTTATTTAGAAGTATAAGGGTAATGGGTTATTTAGAAGTATAAAGGTAATGAGAGACATGGATGTTTTGGGTAATGGGCATTTTGAGAGCGTTGGGTAAATGGGGAAACCGTGATAATATGGTAAATATAAATTGGTGGAAACTGGAAATGTGGTTGATGAATGGAAGGAAGATGGAAAAAAAGTTGATAGGGAAAACAATGCAAGTAAGTTAGCAAATGATATATATTCAAATCTATACTTACATGAAGTTTAACTTAAGGTAAAAAATGAGAACATAATTTTTAAACACTATTCTCAGTCGAAACTGTATCCTTAGTACCGTTAATATGTTTTATAACAATGTTCCATAAAAATTTCGTTTTAATGCAATGTTTGCAAAAACTATAGAACAAAAAATCAATAAATGAAACACCAAATAATGACTGTATTTCACACCCACTATGTGGGGAAACTGCCCCGGCACGGCCTCCTCTCCCCCCACGATGTGGGGGACCGTCACATCAGAGGCTAAAATCCCGGAACTCCCACCAGATTCCCATTCCTGACATTCTGCGTGGGGAGAAAATAATAAATTACTTGAACTTAATAAATTACTGGTTAATAAATTACGTGGATCATCTAACTGATTAATATGCATGGGAGAGAATAATTACTTAACTGATTAATAAATTACTTGAATCAATTAAATGATTAATAAATTACTCGAATCAATTAACTGATTAATAAATTACTCGAATTAAGTAACTGATTGATAAATTACTGAAGTAAATTAACTGATTAATAAATTACTCGAATTAAGTAACTGATTAACAAATTACTCGAATCAATTAACTGATTAATTATGTTTAAAATACTCGAATTTCATCAACATGCATTGGTGCACTCTTCATATATATAATGGTGAACTATTGTCTTGAACTAGAATACATAATCCTGGGCTGAAGACTTATGTTTAAAATTTGACTTGGTGCGCAAAAATGCTGGCTTCTGGAAACCCATACCGCACCCATGTCCCCTATTACCTCCCTCCGCATTCTCCAACAGCCTAAACTTCCCCCATCACCCATTAATGATTTTATAACCCACCCATGACCCCACCAAACGCCCCTTTCCCCCACCACCCCTATGCCCCAACAACTCCCCATAGCCACATAACAAATAACAAACCAAAGCCCCCAACCCCCATGCCAACCCCACCCCCAGTACCCACTCCTGGCGGCGACGGTGGGGGCGGAGCTCCTGCAGCACACCACGGCGCCCCCCACGGCGCTGTAGGGGCACAACCGCACGCTCCCCGCCCCCTCCACCGTGCCCCCCTTCTGTGAGAGGCACAAAATAGAGCTAGTTAATTATACTTAATATTTTCCATCAAAATAAATACAATTTGATGCAACTACATCGAAGAAATCTAGTTCGTCTTAATGGGAATTCCGCCCACTTTATCTTATCTTTGAGGTAAGGTATTGTTTAGGACTTTAGGTAGACGCAGGAATTGAATTTAAGGAGTAAAATCTGATATTTTCGACAAAGGAAACAACGAATAATTCTTTTGTCGGTATCATGGTATGGGTGGGAAGCTACGTTTGACGACCACATCGCGGCAATAGTTTCTTAGGGAAGACAACAGATGGACAGATGGAGTGAATCTGGCACACATTTCGAGCACGAGAATCAGTCTAAAGGATTCAACTTTTTGGAGCTTTCGTGAATCTTGCTACCATACCAGCTGGTAGCAAGAACAGCTGGTAGCGTGAGTGCTGCTACCAGCTTTAGGCGCCGCTCAAGACAGGCACGGTGCGGCAATTCGCGAGGCTGTACAACGGACCTTCACAGCTAAGATCAGCGGCATGAGGGAACTGGACTACTGAGACAAGTTGGAGCATCGGGGACTGTACTCACTGGAGAGGAGAGGAGAAAAGAAATGTATATCATACTGTACACTTGAAAAATGATACCCGGATTAGCTTTACTGGCAAAATAGTGAAATATTACAAAGAAACAGAGGTAAGACTGTGTAAGACTTGCACGTGGCAGGGTGGCCCAGTGGTTAAAGTTCAGAGTACCAGGATTGGAGCAGAGAGGTGCGGGTTCGATCCCAGCTCTGTGCGCCAGTTTGTGGTCAGAAGCGGCAAGGAGGCCGGGCGGTTAAGCGCAGCAAAAATTGAAGCAGTGAGTTGCGAAGTTCGAGACCGCAACAAGCTGTGGATGTTCTGCGATGTTAAGAATCGGCGACAGGCCTATGGTCTAATAAACGCTGAAACCGCTATTATTATTATAATATCCTCGTTGAACAACCATGCTGCGGCCAGAGTTCAGACTCTTCAAGAGGGCTCCCTTTCTGTGATAGTTCCGAGACTGTTCAACGCCTTGCCGACAGAATTGAGAAGGGGATAGAGTTCTCCCTTGAGAATTTCAAGAGACAACTAGATGAGTTATTGAGCACAATCCCAGATCGACCGTCTATTTCCCATTACCTCCGGCAAGCATCAAGTAACCGCATCTTGCATCAGCTGGCTTAAATAAAAACAGATGCACGGTAGTCATGTGGCGGGCGACCTGCCAGGCGACCGCTTGAGGATGAAGTATCCTTAATTTTTGTTACGGAAGTAGCAGTCCTAGGCCTTTCTTAGATCCTTAGGCTTTATACAGCCTCGGCCCTGGTACGGATATAGAGATCCTTCCCGCAGGGATTGAAATTTGATCGCAGATTTGCTGCGTGGTGGTGAGAATATTGCACAGTCTCTACCTTCTCTGGTTATGGGTTATGGCATGTTTCAATCCTGAAGTTCTCTGTTTCAAGGTATGGTGCCATTCCGGTTAATATCTTCCATGTGTACAGAATGACATACCTCTCCCGTCTCCTCTGCATTGAGTGCAGGCCCAGGCGCCCCAACCTCCCCCAGTAATTCAACTCTTCCATCCCTCTAATCCTGAAAGTAAAAGTTCGCTGGACCCCTTCCAGTTGCCGCACTGCGCCGAGTGTGATCGCGGTCCGGAGCGGCAGCAGTATTCAAGGAGAGGTATCACAAGAGCTATGAGGAGTGTTATAATCGGTTCCGCTTCTCTTGTTCTGTACGACCGCCAGATCCACCCCCTCTGTCGTGATCACCAACCTATGTGATCACCAACCTTGACCTGAGTATTCATCAACACTCCTAGATCGCGAACGATTCGCTTCTCTCCGATTTCCGAGCCGTCAGATGCCAGGTAGCGGTACTCCATACCAGCTATTCCGCTACCTCTGTATCTCAGAACCTCAAACTTGGTCCCGTTGAACTGCATGTTGGTTACTTGTTGCATGTCATATATATTGCACAGTCATATAGTGCAGAGAGGTCTTCTTGCAACCTTTCTCAGTCTGTCCTGTCCGTAATAGTCATTAGTGACGGAGGACGATGAAGGCGGTGCATCAACATGACCTTGAACGAAGACTTCTTAAACTTACAGTGACGCAGAAGTGTGGAGATGATAGATAATTCCTCACTTTAAGGCAGAGGGGGAGGGGGGTGCAGACTCCCCCGAAGCCGTCACCTCTCAAGCACGGCTGCCCCACGGAGCTCCGTCCGTCGAACTGCTGCCCCAAGGCCGGCCCCTGGGCTGGGGAAGAGAGAAGGATGGGGATGAATAATGAAAATATATATAGAAATTGTGTAGACAATTTATTTTCATGAGTGGTGATGCTGGTGGTTAGTTTGATTACCCACTTTGCTGGCCACCATTTGCTGGTTTACTTTGGATCAACATCCTCAAATTTGGGGCTTAGCGAATAAATAAAGTCAATTAATAAAGTAAAAGTCAGTCAATCAAGTCAATAAATAAAGTCAATTGATGTCTATGAAACGGTTCGTCCTACGGATGCTTTAAACTTACCCAAAGTCCTCGTAGCAAGAGTTGGGTTTGAGAAACAAAGGTTAAATTTTAACCAAATATTAGATCAAATACGATCGACAAGTAATTAACGTGCTACCATCACCGTATAGCCAATCACAGAGCGCGTGACAATCTTGGCTGGGTTTGACAGCGCAAGTCAGGTCTATGATTGGTTGAAAATACAGGTGATGTCAGAATTACTAGGCAGCACATTTTTTTACACGAGTCCAAAAGAAAATGAACTATCAAATTTGCCTGTCCATGATGGAATTTTTGAAATTCTATCATGGACAGGCAAATTTGATAGTTCCCCGTACGAAACTTTGTTCTACTTAAAAACTTCATTAATATAGTTTGTAATATAAAGAACATGTATTTTAGAGACAATGACCCAGCGCGAGGTTGGATTAGGTAGGCAATATTAGCCTAACTTTTCCGCGTTTGGAAGCCCCATGCTCTTCTAGGAAGCTAACTCGCCTAGGTAGAAGTTGGCACAAAATTTCGTTACTGGTGAGATTAGTTGGTCAAACTTCATTTGGATTAATTGGTCAAACTTCGTTTGGTTTAATCAAAGACGTTGGAGTTTTTCAGAAAATTAGATACCATTGTCGCGCAAACTGCCCTGAAGCTGTCTAAAACGATGCAACCCATGTGCATGTGACGTGACCATAAGCAGCGGCGTAGCCGACTTCTGCCGGTCGCGCCTTAGTGAGGCTTAGTGACTTAGTCTTCACTTGTGTTGTTGAAGTCGACCTAGCCGGTCCCGGTTCCGGTCGCTTCCTTAGATTTAGAGGCCTTAGTTTAAGTGAATATATTTTAAATTTAGTGTGGAATTCAGTGTGAAATTTAAGTGAAATATTAGTAAAACTGGAGTTAATTTGATTTCAAATAGTTCTTTGATAGGAGCAGCTCGTTACGATTTGCTCATGGGTCTGGTCGTGACAGTTCATGTGGTCTCCATTCATTTACAGCCAAACAGATAGCAACCTGTTCACGTATGTTAGATAATTCATGAATAGCCCTGTTGAAGTTTAACCATACGCCTTCGAGCATTGCACTTGGCAGCACTTTGTCCGACGTCTGTCATCCGACGTTGTGTCCTCCGACGTGTGCCGTCCGACCATCAGACGTGTGCCGTCCGACATCTGGAGTCGGCTAGTAGCGTGGGACCTGCCCTGGGACTGGCGTGCGCCCTTGATAGTGAAGGTGAGCCATATGAGTTGTCGCAGTTCTGGGCTCATGATCGGAGCGTACGTGCTGCTGTTCTGAGTAATCCTAAAAGAACCTTACATCCGCTAAAACCTATAACTGATAACTGTAACTGATAACTATAACTGATAACTATAACTGATAACTATAACGATAACTATAACGATAACTGATAACTATAACGATAACTGTATCTAACTTATAACTGAAATTGAATTCCTCTTGTGCACCAACAGCTTCACGATCGTCAGTGGCTGGGAGCGTACGTTGTGAGAAGTTCCTACCAACCGGAGCCTGAGCTAGCCTATATATATAGGTTTCGCCTGCTTTGTGCCAGTTACCTATTTCAATAAATATATTGAACTTGTGACATAGTCACCATATATTTTGTTTCCATTCCTTTGTTTTTGTTAGAAGCAACTAAATTTTTGTCTGTGGCACCTAAAACGTGTACACTTCATTCAATAGTAAACTATTACTAGACTGGTCTTTCATGGAATAAAAATCTTCATTGAATGCAATTCTTGAGCATGCATCGTTCAAATACGAGCTGTTGATGAACATTTTCGAGCATCCGTTCAACATCTTTAGCCGACCAATAAACAAATGGTTATTGAAAAACTTTCTAAAGTAGTATGAACATGCATTCATTGAATGGATGTTGCTTAAAAATTACCAAATATCTGTAAAACCTCGACAAACATTCGTACACATTCGAATTTTCCAGCCAGACTTCGGTTTTCTAATTAGTATTCGCCTTCGGGCGCTCGATGTTCCTGTCGAGCAACGGCATTCAAATTAACATTTTAATTAATTTTCGATGCTATTTATCCGTGAATAATAGTTAATAAGAACTCACCTAAAAATAATGCGATGACAATGATTGCGTATTTTCTATATATGCACGACATCGCGAGTCAAGGTTAAGATAAACACGATCCCTGTACAGGAGACTGGCCTGGCGGAGCAGACGCACACCCAACCTCTATTATGAACGCCTGCCGCGGCACTGACGCTTGTAGGTTGTAGCTCGATTGTAGTAATATATAATCATGAAAAAATATATGTAATTTTTTTAATTAGGACCTTTTTTGTGAGGAATTAGCACACCTAATTTATTCAATTGCTTGAGCCGCAAATTGATGTTTGTTTCCCTTGCGTCGCGCCTACACACAGAGTAATCTGTATGACTTTGTCGAAATTGCGATGCATTTCATGCTCATATAGGTCATCCGGACCCAGTTCTTTTTTTTTTATTTTCAAATTTGCGGGAGCCTCTGAAGACTAGTCCAATGCGGCCCCACGACCGAGTTTTGAGTTATAGTTGTTAATCACTTCAATTAATCACTAAAATTACTTTATTTAATCACTTTAGTTACTTTAATTAATCACTTCAATCACTTTACTTAATTGCTCTCTACCAACTCATCGAAAACCCTGCCTACCTCAAGCTGCCTGCACGGCTCAAAATCTCCCTATATAGCACCGGACCCAGTTCGGTGTGGCAAAAGTGTTCTTTAGTGCTACGTGTAGAAAGTGTCACTAATAACCCATTCAGTTCGCTGGGTTTCCCACCACCATTATTTGCTTATATCGTAGGTGCGCAGAAAAACTTTTCTATAATTGCATACAAATAGAAATAACTTTTGATCGATAAAAATCATATTATTCCACCTAATAAACAAATTTGGTTGAAATGACCTAGTTTGTCATTTGTTCACCATAAACTCTTTTCTTTTATAAATTACTTAGATTTTTGGTTTCGTATGAATTCTAGAATCCCTGCCGAAAGTTTGCTTGAATTGAAAATATATTAATAAATTGAAAATATATTTATAAACGTTCATAATCATTGATTGTTACTCAAAACATTCATCGTGAAGTACATACTACAAAAATTGTTGACGAAGGCTGATGAAGCAATAAATGAAAAATAAAACGCTCGTGAACGCGGCTTTTTATTGGGGCTAAAGTGACCGATAATTGATGATCATTTTTAAAACATATATAAAACTTTTTCAGGTTCATGGCATCATATTCCTTCTATGCATCATAAGCACATGTACAGTGCACAGTGCACAATAGGCATGATATATGGTGCATACAGTGCACAGTCATGTAAACGGTATGATATACGATATATATATATCAAAAAGTACACCATGTGCACCATATGTAACATGTGACCATAAGTAACATGCGCGCCATATGGAACATGTACACCATATGTAACATGTACACCATAAGTAACATGTATACCATAAGTAACATGTACACCGCCCACATCACAAAAAATATGGCCAAAACATTCCCATTCCATAAAGCAAATCTCGACCCCAAGTGTCAGTTCCAAGCCACGTCACAACAAATTTGTTTATAGATTTCCATGATTTTTACAGGATATTTGAATATATCAGTAAATTTTAAGAACCAAATTCAGGACCTACACTAAAATCACCGCGCCGACTGCTCACAAAACATACTTTTTCCCTCGTTCATTTCAAGAAAACAATTTTTAAAAACTAATCCATGGATAAAAATCAATCTTGTAACAAAATCTATTGAAATTTTTTCCAATTTAGATGCAATGCCCAAAAATTCGGAAAAAAATCCAGCGACTAAAATACAAGCGAGGGATCTGCTATAGCCACCACATAAGAATCCATCATCATTAGTAGGATCCAACATTAGGATCCATCATTAGTAATCAGGATCTGATGACAGCGTCAATTAACAATTAAATAATCAATCTATTACACTGATGAGTAAGACTTACTCTTAATATTCAACAAATATTCCATGGATATTGCGACACTTAACGACATATTACATCCTATAATACATCCTAGAGTAACAACTTTATTTTGTACATAATAAAACATATATATATAACCACTTTGGCACTAGAAAGCAGCTTCGTTTGAACTGAAATCCGCGACGTTACGTTGTGGATTACGTCGCTATTTTCAACACGGCAGTGACGTACGACGCGTCAGTGACGTACGGCACGTCAGTGACGTACGACACGTCAGCGACGTACGACACGTCAGCGACGTACGACACGTCAGTGACGTACGACACGTCAGTGACGTACGACACGTCAGTGACATACGACACGCCAGTGACGTACGGTACGTCGGTGATCTTCACTATATACACTTCAATTACACCCAAGTTACCAACTGTCAACAAATAAGTGACGCATAATCGTCACTAATATAACACGTCACTAGTGTACACGTCACTAGTGAACACGTCACTTCGACACGTCAGTGACGTTCACAATGCCGTGCGCTGATGACGAATAATTCACTGGCTGTTACACGTCAATATACAAAAGACGTATTACTCTCACTCAATACATTGCTCTAAACTTCACTGACGTATCTCTGACGTATGCATCACTAAATTAACCCCACAGTCACATTGTGACATTGAAAATTGAAATTGTGTTACCAAAAGTTGTGGCACGGAAAGTTGTGCCGCCATAAGTTGTGGCACGGAAAGTTTTGGCACCCGAAGTTGTGCTATAAATTTTCGAAACATTTTTTTTCATTCGATAAGATCCGTTGTCCCCCGACAAGCTTGTATTTACCTCTTAACCCTCTACCGCCTGACACGAGTAACCGGAGCAATATTGTCACAAGCCTTAGTAGTATATTATTATTAATAATATAATATAGTAACCGGAGCAATATTGTCACAAGCCTTAGTAGAATAGTTCTGTTCTGATATGAAACTAAACTGCCACGCACGATATAAGAACCTCGTAACGTAGTTCTATAATAACTGTACAAGCGGCTAGAAGAACCCAGGGTTAGTGTGCTCGATAATGCACCTTCTGCAGAACTTCTTAACCGTTCTGTAACCGTCTAAGGTTACTTGACAGTCTTGAATATTGAGCTGTTGCAATCCCCTACAGTAGTAGGCTATGTACTGTATGCCTCTATCAGTCACCATATCGCAGGACTTTACAGACAACTTCTTCAAGTTGGGGCAGTTCTCGGAGATAAGCTTCATGCCGTTATCAGTAACGTCGCATTTTCCGATATCTAACGCCCGTAACCTCGGACATGACCTGGCCACCATCTCCATGCTGTCATCACTAACAGCTTCACAACCACGCACGTTTAAGTAACGCAGTTTGTAACAATGTCTGGCGATTTGCTTGATGCCGGCGTCACTGATCTGGTCACACTTAGCCACACTCAGGTAGCGCAGGTTGGGACCAAGTTTGGCTAACTCGTACATGCCGAAATCCGTGACTTGTACGCAGTCCGATACGCTCGCTTCACGCAGCGTCTGGCAGTAACTCGCGATGTGCTTCATACCAACATCTGCAACAAATTATTGGTTTGTGACAACTTGTATGTCTTGCAACAATATGTTTTTCTTACAAGAACAAGTTAATATGGCATCCTCATGTAAATCTAGCAATAACATTTATAGCTTGCAGTGACATGTAAATTTTGCATCAACATGTTATCTTACATCAACATGTAATCTTGCATCAACATGTTAATTTTGCATTAACATGTAATCTTGCATCAACATGTAATCTTGCATCAACATATAATCTTGCATCAACATGTTTATTTTGCATTAACATATAATCTTGCATCAACATGTTAATTTTGCATCAACATGTAATCTTGCATCAACATGCTGATTCCCAAGAATACCGCATGAAATATCAGGATGACACCCAATACATCAAATCCTGATGTATTGGGTGTCCTGACCACCTAACCCTTGATGCAGATGCACCACTCTAGCAGTGCTGATGCACCACCCTTGCTATGCTGATGCACCACCCATGCAGTGCTGATGCACCACCCTTGCAGTGCTGATGCACCACCCTCACCCGTAATGTTGATGCAGCGGCGTAGGTAGAGACGCAGTAGCTGGGGGCAGTTGCGTACAATAACGCTGAGTCCGGCGTCGCGTAGACCGAAGCAGTCCGTCATGTCGAGATGTTGCAGGTAGAGCTGGCGGGAGTGCAGCAGTGCATCCACGGCCTCACTGCAGCCTTGCTGCGACAGGTGGATGCACGTGATCTGGTGGCAACCTGCACGAGGGGAGTGAGGGAAGTGAGAGGTCTGGTGGCAGCCTGCACGAGGGGAGTGAGGGAAGTGAGAGGTCTGGTGGCAGCCTGCACGAGGGAAGCAATAACACTTTACAGACAAGGAAGCATTAACACTTTACACGAGGGAAGTGAGAGGTCTGGTTCAGCAGAGACCAGCAGAGAGGTCTGGTGGCAACCTGCACTGGAGGTCTTGTGGAGGTGTTGTGTAAAAATATCCTAATTGAATACAAATGTAACTGAATTATACAACCATACTAAATACGCACCAGTGACGTCGAGGTGGGTCAGGTTGACACACCAACCATACGCACCAGTGACGTCGAGGTGGGTCAGGTTGACGCACTGCGTGACGAGCTCGAAGACGCCGACGTTGGTGACGTTAACGCAGCCTCTGAGCTCGAGGTGTCGCAGCTCCGGACACCGGCGGCCCAGTAGACCGAGACCGCGGTCTGATAGACGCGCGCAGCCGTTCAGCGAGACCTGCCGGAGGGACTGAGTGATTTGGGGGTCTGGGTCACGGTCTGGGGGGGTGGGGACCAGGGTATGCACCCCTCAGGTATGATCCCCCCACAAGTATGCACTCCTCAGGTATGCACTCCTCAGGTATGCACTCCTCAGGTATGCACAATGCACCCCTCAGGTATGCACTCCTCAGGAATGCACCCCTCAGGTATGCACCCCTCAGGTATGCACCCCTCAGGTATGCACCCCACAGGTATGCATTAAATAATACCATATTTCTCAATCACACTCAAAAAACTACGCACTTTTTCTATCTGGACGCAGTTGACGGCGTTGTCGCGGGACAGTAGACGGGTGATCTGCTTGAGGGCTCTGTCAGCCGGGGTACCGTCACCTGACAGAGAGATGCTGGTCCACAGAGACGGTTCCCAGGCCAGCGTGTACCAGCGGCGGCACACGCGCGATACCTGCGCACCAATCATTGGTATTAGTTAAAACAGCTGAAAAACACATTGGTTCACTAAAAGGGGTTCTATTTGTGAAATACACATTTGTGTTTAACCTTTATCTTTTAACATTGCAGCATACTAAATTTTATAGTAAGAGGCGCATGATTTTTTTATGTGTCTGTGGGGGGCGCTAGAAATTCACTAGGGAGCCAAAGGGGGCGCCAGCCTGAAAAAGTTTGGGAAACTGCCCTATACAGACGCACACTACACATCCAATACAGACCACACTACACTCACACCACATAGAGGTGTGTGGTGTGAGTGGGTAGAAAGAGAACTACACAGTCCACACACTCACACTACACAGGGCGCAGTTTGTGGTGTTACAGGGTTTTGTGGTGTATACCAACACAGTATATGTGCATACACTTTGGGATCGAAGTTTGAAAAAATATTAAGCGAACCCCGATACTCAAGGCAGCAGAACGAAATTGGAGTCATTCAATAACTTCCAGGGGAGCGGGAGCTGATGAACATTGAGTTGGAAACACCGGATCTAGAGAGGAGTATCCAAGAATTATCTACGTATTCGGCTCCCGGGCCAGATGGGGTCCCTGCAGTATTACTGAAAAAATGTGTCGGTGCACTAAAGGTCTCTGACTTTGCTCTGGAAAACATCATTGAGATAAGGAAATGTTCCAAGTGACCTTAAATTAGGGCTAATTACCCCTATCTACTAAGGAGGTGCGAGAGACAAACCCCAAAATTACAGGCCGGTTATCACACGTAATCAAAGCATTTGAGAAGGTTATTGCCAGAAGGTTGGGGCAGTACATGGAAGACGCTGGCCTTTTCAACAGAAGGCAACACGGTTTTAGACGAAATCTTTTCTGCTTGTCTCAGTTACTGGAGCATCACCACCAAATCCTGGCCATGCTGGACGAGGGGGCCGGGGTGGACGTGGTGTACTTGGACTTCGCGAAAGCGTTTGACAAAGTTGACCATGGGGTGCTCTTCAGAAAATTAAGACTGCTAGGGGTCGGAGGTGAATTGCTGGCATGGGTCCACAGCTACAGAAAGACTACAAGCTGTAGTTGTAGGAGGCTCGAGATCGAGCGTGGCTAAGGTGAAGAGTGGAGTACCACAGGGAGCGGTACTCGGCCCAATCCTCTTCCTCATCCACATCGCTGACATAGATGTGGCAGTGAACCACGCCACTGCATCGTCATTCGCGGACGACACCAGGATACTAATGACCATAACGGACAGGACGGACAGTGAGAGGTTGCAAGAAGACCTCTCTGCAATATATGACTGGGCACTAGTGAACAACATGCAGTTCAACGGGACCAAGTTTGAGGTCCTGAGGTACAGAGGAACCGGAAGAGCTGGAATGGATAACCGCTACCTAGCACCTGACAACTCGGAAATCGAAGAGAAGCGACTCGTTCGCGATCTAGGAGTGTTGATGAACAATCAGGTCAATTTTGGTGATCATATAACGGCAATAACCGCAAGAGGTAGGCGACAGATGGGGTGGATCTGGCGGACGTTCAGAACGAGAGAAGCGGAACCGATGATCACACTCCTCATAGCTCTTGTGATACCTCTCCTTGAATACTGCTGCCAGCTCTGGACCCCGACCACACTCGGCGTAGTGCGGCAACTGGAAGGGGTCAAACGAACCTTCACTTCCAGGATCAGAGGGATAGAAGAGTTGAACTACTGAAGGAGGTTAAGGCCCCTGGGTCTGTACTCACTGCAGAGGAGACGGGAGAAGTATGTCATTCTGTACACATGGAAAATGATAACCGCAATGGCCCCAAACTTCGAAAACGAAACCTTCAAGATTAAGACAAACCATAACGAAAGAAGAGGGAGACTGTGCAGGATCCCCCCACTACGTAACAGATCCGCAGTCAGATTTCAATCCCTGCGAGAAGGATCGCTTTCCGTGGCAGAGCCAAGGCTGTTCAACGCCCTACCAAGGGATCTAAGAGAGGGGGAGTTCACCCTGGAGACCTTCAAGAGACAACTAGACGTGTTCCTGGGCACAATCCCAGATCGACCTCCCCTGCAACACTACCATGCAGCGGCGAGAAGCAAGCAACAGCATCGTGCATCAGGTGGCCCAAATGAGGGCGGATGAACGATAATCAGAGGCAGCGATCCATCGTGGCCTGGGACTGCTATGTCCCAAACAAGTACCAAGATTACCAAGCACACAGCCACACAGAGCACATAGCCACACAGCCCACACACTCACACTACACAGGGCGGGGGTGGGGAGGAAGGACAGGATCCTAACGACGAGGTCGTCGCTCAGTCTGTCGAAGGGGGAAGCGCGGGGAAGCTTCTTCCCCTTGTATGAGGGACTCAGCAGCTCTTGTGTGTTCTCCAGCGCCTGTGTGGTATACAAGACACACATGAACGTCATACAAATAAAGCACATGTTAATACAAGCGATTCTTCGATATATTATAACAGGACATATGCTATAATACAGGAAAAATACAGAGAAATTGTATGGAAATACAAACATTGCAAACACAGGAGAGAAATAAAACAAACTGCATTGAAAATCATAAATTAATATGATAATGATAGGCATATCATTGAAGCAACTATGAAAAATACATTATTTATTATGATATCTTGAACTTACACAAATTAGATGATATATTCTTGGTGATAATGATAAGTAAAATTCATCTAAGATACCGGTAATCTTAACAGAAATTCAATAGTTATAGTGTTCATTTATATCAATTATGATGATAATAATGATAAGACAATAGTTATATTGTCAATAGTTATATTGTTGATTTATATCAATAATGATGATAATATTAATGATAAGACAATAGTTATATTGTCAATAGTTATAATAGTTGTAATAATAATGATAAGACAAAAGTTATATTGTTGATTCATATCAACAATGATGATAATAATAATGATGAGACAATAGTTATATTGTTGATATTTATAATAGGTAATTATAATAATAATGATAAGACGGTAGTTACTTTGTTAATATATCAATATTGATGATAATAATAATGATAAGACAATATTTATAATAATAATAATGATAATAACAACAATAATAATAATAGTAATAATGATAAGACAATACTCACGCTGGAGGGGGGGACGCTGGGGAGCTGGGGGCGGGGAGAGGAGCGGGGGCACGAGCTGAGGGCGGAGAAGTTGAGGGAGGGGGGGTAGGGGGCGCCACCCTTCAGCTCCAGCCTGCGGGGGTGAGGGGGGAAGTGGGGGTAAGGTGAGGGGTAGAAGGGGGCCGTGGGGTCACAGGGTACACGCGACTTACGGTAAACTGCAATAATTATTTAAATTATCGGCTCAAAATTATTAAGTTTAATTATTTGATGATCTTAATGTTGTTCCTACACTCAAAAAAATTGATGGGTCGTAATATCCAAATTATGACACACTTTCTTACCAGCAGCACGAGCACAGTGCAGACTTAGTACAGACTTAGTACAGACTTAGTACTAGTGATTTCTAAGTTTAGCAGACTAGAGTTAGAAATCACTATTTAGTTATGACACACTCATTTTTCCAAGTGTACTTGCGATGTGTAGTAATTATTTCATCTAATTGTCGTAATTAAATTCATTATTTACACAATTTCTCTCGTTAATTATTTAATTATTTCCATTCTCTCGTTATTTTCGGTAATTATCATTATTCTATCGTTATTCTCGGTAATTATCATTATTCTCTCGTTATTCTCATTAATTATTGTTATTCTTTCGTTATTCTCGTTAATTATTATTATTCTATCGTTATTCTCGTTAATTATTATTATTCTATCGTTATTCTCGTTAATTATCATTATTCTATCGTTATTCTCGTTAATTATTATTATTCTCTTGTTATTCTCGTTAATAATTATTATTCTCTCGTTATTCTCGCTAATTATTATTATTCTCTCATTATTCTCGCTAATTATTATTATTCTTTCGTAATTATTCAAAATATGAAGCAGTCTTAATGCAATCGATCTTCCCTGATATTAAAGGTTCCAATTATCCATTATCCTAATGATTCTGACAACAATCACTGAATGATCCTACACAATCCTACCTAGGATCCGCTCTGATCTCGGGCCAAAGCGAAGGACTCTGACAGGAAATCAGGGTATCCTGACGGGGTATCAGGGTATCCTGGCGGGGTATCAAGGTATCCTGACGGGGTATCAGGGTATCCTGACGCGGTATCAGGGTATCCTGACGAGGTATTAGGGTGTGGTATCCTAGGTCGTGTCCTGGACTAACCCTGCCCAGGGCATTCTTGGCCTGAAACAAAAATATGTTTGATCCCAATAGTTCCATATATAAAATTGGTGATTACGTATAATATATGAATAGGATCTACAGTACGTATACTATACTTGTATATTGGTATCCTATACTTGTATATTGGAATCCTATACTTGTATATTGGAATAGTCCTATACTAGTATATTGGTATAGTACCATACTTTTATATTGGAATCCTATACTTGCATATTGGTATAGTCCTATACTAGTATATTGGTATAGTACCCACCATATACTTGTATAGTGGTATCCTATACGTCTAACTTGCGCGATACAAGAACGCAAACAAATGCATTACATTTTTTTTGACAATTCGATCGAAAGCAAAACGATAATTAATAACAACGGTTAACATTCTTATGCCACATGATTAAGATTCTCATATTGCAACATTTTGGTTTACAATACGGCATCATCACTAAATTTTTTTCGCTCGCTTCCTCAAAAAACTTTTCATTGGTTGATGTATGTACAAAGAAAAAAATTATTTAATATTATTATATAATTTAATGTATTAATTAAATAAATATCAATTTATTACACAAACTTAATACATCACTCAAACGAAACCCCTTAATTAATTATAATAATTTTAATTATATCGTGAATAACATATTCTGAAAATTAATAAAATTATAGAAAATATGTAAATTAGTTAGTAACTTAACTAATTCGATGTAAGTATTTAAATTGAAGAAAATACTCACGTATATTGCGGGGGACGTACAGGGAGTCATCCTGGACCCCTCATGGCTACCCCCACAGATGGGGGGGTAATTCCTGAGGGGGGACACGCCGCCCTCGCATGACATGTTAGTGACGTGTTATGGGCATGTTTATGATACGTTAGTGACGTGTGTATATGACGCCATTATAGCTAAATATACAGGAACACAGAAATACATGAAAGCAGAATATAAAAAAATACATTGAATGTACAACAATGCGGCATATAAAACACAGTATCCAGCAACCAGATGGAGCATACAGCCACACAGAGCATACAGCCACACAGAGCTTGTATGAGCGGCAGTTAAGACGTCAGTTGATAGCTCACACAGAATCCATCAAAGGCCACATGGCTGCGAGCCATCGCGGCTCACAAGCCACAATTGCTGCCAGGAAAAACAGCAACTTGTTCAAACTGCGCTGGCGGCAACAAACCCTTTAACCCTTGTACACATCCTTGTATTTATTGTATAAAAATAATTATTTAGAACTTATGGCACATCTCTTGGACACATCCTTGTTTTTATTGTATACAAATAATATTTCAGAACTTAAGCAAACCCTTTAACTCTTGGACGCATCTTTGTATTTATTGTATAAAAATAATGATTCAGAACTTAAGCAGGCCCTTTAACCCTTGCACACATCCTTGTATTTATTGTATAAAAATAAGGATTCAGAACTTATGGCACATCTCTTGGACACATCCTTGTATTTATTGTATAAAAATAATGATTCAGAACTTATTATGGCCCATCTCTTGGACACATCCTTGTATTCATTATATAAAAAAATGATTCAGAACTTAAGCAGACCCTTTAACTCTTGCACAAATTCTTGTATTTATTGTATAAAAATAATTATTCAGAACGTATTATGGCATAGAAAATAAGAAAAGACTTATTATGGCTATTTATTATTATTAATAAAGAATAAAAATATTAATTATATAATAATATAATTAATAAAATAATTATTATATTATTATTATGGCTTTTATTTATTATAAGAAAAGCCTTATTATGGTATAAAAAGTAGTTCTCGATTATTTCGTTCGATACTCAGATCAAAAAAGCATATGAGAATATATATTTTAGTACAACACATTGTTGCACAGTTTTGCAACCGGTTTCAGTTGTAAGTTAATAATTTATTTGAGATTTTTAGATTCGACGGAGGTTTACGTTGATATTCATTTTGTAATTCATTAGAGGTTTTTGTTAATATTGAAATTAGATTCTCCAAAGGCGATTAAAAATGAACGGTATGAATGGATTTATATTGAGGTACAATTCATCAAAAAATTTCAAGACGATGCAGCGCAATTCACATGAAACTTTGCGTGAAACAGAAAAAAAAATTTTTCTTTCATCTACCCGCATAATTTTTAACCGTCTACCAGAATAATTTTCAACAGTTTGCCCGCAAAATTTTCATGCATATACAATACCACTTAACGTAAATTAAAGCCAGTAGACTACTACCAACCTAATTTACCAGTAAACAATTATTCGTTTATCGAATGATTGTCCACTTCTTTTGTCCACTGATTTTAAATAATTATTGTCCACATAACATATTTTTTCTTCAGGGGAATTAACTTGTAATAACCTTTGCACTAAACCAAACCTGTTCACCAAACTACTCACCCAACTAATAACCGAACTATTCACCAAACTACTCACCCAACTAATAACCGAACTATTCACAAAATTACTCGCCCAACTAATAACCGAACTATTCACCAAACTAATAGCCGAACTACTCACCCAACTAATAACCGAAATATTCACCAAACTACTCACCCAACTAATAACAGAACTATTCACCAAACTACTCACCCAACTAATAACAGAACTATTCACCAAACTACTCGCCTAACTCTTCTAAACTAACTACCGACGCCAGGGGGCAGAGCAACAACACGCACACGAGAGGTCGACGTACAAACAACACGCGATGTCAAAACACGTGCAATAATAAAACGATGGCACGTGCAATAATAAAACGATGGCACGTGCAATAATAAAACAGTGGCACGTGCAATAATAAAACGGTGGCACGCGCAATAATGAAACGGTGGCACGTGCAATAATGAAACGGTGGCACGTGCAATAATAAAACGGTGGCACGTGCAATAATAAAACGGTGGCACGTGCAATAATAAAACGGTGGCACGTGCAATAATAAAACGGTGGCACGTGCAATAATAAAACGGTGGCACGTGCAATAATAAAACGGTGGCACGTGCAATAATAAAACGGTGGCACGTGCAATAATAAAACGGTGGCACGTGCAATAATAAAACGGTGGCACGTGCAATAATAAAACGGTGGCACGTGCAATAATAAAACGGTGGCACGTGCAATAATAAAACGGTGGCACGTGCAATAATAAAACGGTGGCACGTGCAATAATAAAACGGTGGCACGTGCAATAATAAAACGGTGGCACGTGCAATAATANCCATTCGATGGGTACACCCCACCCTGATCCCCCCCTCCCCCACTCCTCCATCTTCATTGAGAAATTCTGTCCACCTTCGTTGATAAATTTACATCCTTCGTTGCTATCCCTCTTCACTCTATCCCCCTTCGTTGCGTTGCTATCCCCCCTTCACTCGAACCCCCTCTCGTTGACAGACTTTTTTATTCTTAATTAGTAAAATATTCTTCATTCATAACTTTAATTCCATTTTCATTGACCATTTACGCGCTTTCATTGAGAACATTAAAAAAACATTTGCCCTCAATAATTAAAAACCTCTGGTCTCATAGAAAAAAATTACTCGGCCAACCAAATTAGTTCATGATTTACGATTATATCATAATTAATATAAATAGATTTAACATATACACTTAAATGGTCCACAATAACATATTCTTTAATAAGTGAAACTACTTACGAATTCATAAACTTATAGTAACAACTTTGCATGAAATCTTGAATGTTTTACAGTTGAAAAATCGGTCACCTGCGCCATAGGCCGCAGGCATTTTTCATCTTATTATAAATATATTAAAAAATCAATACGACTTTCAAAAATTATTGTTTTTTCAACTAAATTTGGATGCAAGAAGACAATCTTAATATTAGCGACAAACAAGATTAGTTGCACTACAAATAACCAGCAGGTATAATAAAATAATAATAATCAGGGACATGTAATATCTACGATTTGTCTCCATAATCAATTCGATAATTTACGGAGTGCATGAATAAACTTTAATGAAATAAATATCCGTTTAACCCACGCTTTGAAACCAGAAGCAAAAATACAGTTTTATTTTTAAATACAGTACGTATGCCCTTGCAAAAGTATTGTGACTTTCCGCTCGACTTGAATACTTAAACACATATATCCTATACATATAGGATAGGTATACACGATATTTTTTTACATAATAATAATTTAAAACTCTAATCGAATAATATGATATACTTTTATATAATATATTATATGATATAATATAATAATCGACAGTAGATGGCCGCACAAAATTCGGCCGTGAACACCACAGTCGCTGGGATCGGTACCTACGCAGCGTTGAGATCTCCATTCTCGCGCGGGACAAACCAATTTTTTTTACCAACAATCGAAGAATTAATTTGAACAAAAGCATCTATAGTCTGCTCAATGGCAAGATTTTCATAAATAGAGTGAATTATCTTATATTATGCACACAGTCTTCAAGGAAAGCTTTTCCACAGATTACAGTAGAGGTTTTTTAAAGGGAAGTTTCTGAATCAAGCCGAAGTCGAGCGAGTGTTGTCGATAGCATTGTAGCTGAAAATTCGAACCATGTTGCGTGTTCTACTGCTCATGTTTTAATTAATTTATTATTCACTTTATCTTCTAAGGTCACATAGTGATGAGCGCTAAATATATTTATTAATAGTTATAATAAACGAGTTGAAAACTAATAGTTTTCAGCTCGGAGCTACCATCAATTTAGGGTGAAAAAAAAAACAAATGACGCAGTATCAAATATTTTTTGAATGACTGAATTGATGCCTGTTAATTAGTAGAAGTTTTGAAATTTACGCAGATTTCAATTAAAATTAATTGCTTTAATTTGTCAATTTCAGGGACATGATCGACTATCCAAGTTACCTCAATTATATAAATACTATTGGGCTAAATTCTGCTGCAAATTTATCCACCTGGTATTAAACTAATAAAACTGTAACTGTAGTCATGCATTTAAAAACAACTTACGTATTCTCTTCTTCCAAGCAAATCCACATTTGCACACCGTGATTGTTCGTTCTGTATCGTAACCACTCTCGCACAGATCACATGCTACCTGAGTGTCAACGGTCCGACTATTAACAGGATTTCCACTATTTAATCCAGAGGCACCAGGTGTCCTATCATTTGTACGTGAGATTGAACTATTTTCACTAGCACCTGTAGGTGCAGATGTCACATTTACCCTTTCGCATGCTGGTGGATTTTCGGAATTGTCACTTGGCGGCTCAAAAGCCACTGAATCACTGGTTTCTGGCGCTGGAATTCTATTTTCTGCTACTAAAGGCTCGCCATGCAGACGTCTTACGGCTCTATCGAGGATCTTGAGGCACTTTTTGGAATGTGAGGAGAAATTTGAGCCTTTTGAGAGTAGATTTGTTCCTTTAAAAAGAGAAGCTTTGGTTGATATATTAGGATTTTTTGAAGAAAAATGTGAGGCTGTAGATGAGTATTGGTCCCTAGAAAGTAGAACAGATCTTCCGCACGAAAAGTTTGCGCCTTTCGGCCGAGAGTTTGCACCTTTCGAAGCTGAACTTACGCCTAAAGACGAGGAATTTACGCCTTTCGTCGGGGATGACAGCGGGTAGTCACTTTTTTTGATGCTGTTTCGCTCGTTCGTGCTACTCGACTGCTGGATGTAGGTGACCGTTGTAGAACTGTTGGTGCGACCGCAGCTGTTACTTGAAAAAGAACCTCTAGCAGTACTGCATTGAAAAAGGTTTGATGGAGTTCTACGAGGATTAGAATGGAAAAAAAGAGCTGTAGCAGACGACACCGCTGTGCCGCTCGGAGCCTGAAGAGCAGTAATGTCTGCAGAACTGTTGTCCATAGAGTTCTTGACTATAGGTCTAACACATTTTTCACTTAACGGGAGCTTTCGAGTCGCAGCAGAGGACGACGATGACAATGGTATAGTGGCACTACCACTCGAAATAGTTTTTCCATTCGAAGCTAGTGGATTGTTCAGTAGTAAAGTCCCGAGACTCTGCCTACTCCGGTTCTCTCGCAACATCCTACCACCACAACGCCTCGAACAGCACTGAGCCTGTGGGTGAGTGGCGGAGGCTGACCAGCTCTGTTCGAGTGGCCGCGGTTGAGCGCAGGGCCTCTCTATGGCATTCGGAACACGTTGCCAAATGTTCCAAATGTCCCGCCGAAGTCATTTCCATATTGCTGGGTCTCCAATCTCTATTCCGACTCTAGATCACACACAAATGCTTGAATATGTACAGTTCTATTTCATTTCATTGGCTATATATCTTTAGTTTGTATTGCGAAGTAAGTGAAGGGTCCTACAGATAAGGTTTATCGAAGTGATCCTTAACAATGTTGAAAATGCAAAAGAAGTCAGAGTCATTTGCATCTCGAGGGTCGCAGATCTCCGATCTAACACAATACACATTCGTATGTGCGTGTGTGTGTGTGTTATAGGTATCGGTATGTTATTAACTGTTCATTTTGAACTGCGGAGTGTAAACGATATTGTTTAATGAACTAACCTGATGATCGGAATGAAGGATATACTTATCATTCATGACCCCGTTATCCTGTACCACGCTCTCTATCTTACCTCATACCAATATCCGAGTTAGTATATCGATGTATCCTCGTATTTACTTTCCTGAATTTATATGAACTGGAATTAAGTTGAATCTATGTGAAAAGTGTGTGCAACAAAGCGATAAATTTCCAGATATTTCATAGCTAGCATAGTCCAAAAGTATTTCTTCACTTAGATACTTATCACTTAAACCTCTAATTACTTATCCTCATTGGCTCTGAAAAACGGAAGTGAAATTTTATATGAAGAAGTGAAGGAAGTATTCATAAAATCATATATTTTATATAACCATCATATACGTTTTATCTTGACTAAGAATCAACTTTCATAATTTCTCACTAAAAATTAACCTACATTGACGCTGCTAATAATAAACATATAAATCACAGCGTACTTTTTTTAAATAAAAATATACCAAAAAGCTTTCTGAAGCAAACGTTGTGCCAATATTTATGTAAAAATGTCATCGTCGCTTGGCCATTGATATGCAGTGAAATTCTGCGTCCCCGTTGAACCTTAGTCGTCGTTTTTTTAGCGCCATTTTCTTTTGTTTGCAGCAGTTAAAGAGCAATTTCAACGGTGCATTCAATCATGTATCGGTGAAATAAAACACCATTAATCACTATAATGAACTTCAACGATGCCGCTGATTGGAATGGAGGAATGATTAAAAATGAATTGAACAACAACGCGGCTACGTAATAAATGTTGATTATTTTTATATGAGCGGTTAAATAAATATACACTCGTTATCGTTCTATGATTTTTGTCAATATACTCGTTCTATGTCTATGTAAAATAAACATACTCGTTCTATGCTTTTAAACAAGGAAACCATTGTACAGAAATAACAATGCCAGAAAATATACATAATGTGTACAAATAAACATTACTATAATTTATATTATTCCCGTATTTAATTAATAAATACTATTATCTCCTAATTCTTACTGATAGAATTCGATCTACCGTATTAAAGAAGACGTACACGTCTTCGTGTGCACACGCACACGCCTGCGTAAGTACGCGCACATGTGCGTATGTACGCGCACATGCCGCCATATATTCACGCACACATGTGCGTATGTACGCACAGATCTGCGTATGTACGCACAGATCTGCGTATGTACGCGCACATGCCGCCATATATTCACGCACACATGTGCGTATGTACGCACACATCTGCGTATGTACGCGCACTTGCCGCCATATATTCACGCACACATGTGCGTATGTACGCACACACGCACATCACATTCTTGACCATAAGGGCAGCGCGTGCACATGTACGTACGAACTTATGTACGCAGATGACAGCAGCGCGTGCGTACGCTGGCCTTCGTGTACGCACGCGCGCTGCCTACACGTGTGCGTGCCGCAGAAAGTGTACAACAAGTGTCTCACTGCAGCAAGTGTCTCACTGCAGCAAGTGTCTCACTGCAGCAAGTGTCTCACTGCAGCAAGTGTCTCACTGCAGCAAGTGTCTC
>NW_025937185.1:0-91713 GCF_000764305.2 Hyalella azteca
ATGCGATCACTAGCTTTGTGACTCGAGTCAAATAAACTATACGTACACTCAAGAAAAACACAGGGTTCATTTTGTCAAATATTTACAGAGTTTCTTACCCACAGCAATCGCAGGGACCCCATATGTTGGTTTACAAGGACAAGCTTGGACAGGATTACCCAGAAACGGGCAAAAATGCAGTGTTTTGGACTAAATCTTACTTATTCCAAAAAGTCTTATATGTCTTGCTTGCTTTGGACTAAGTCTTACTTAATTTACTAAGTATTAGTTTCGTTTATATGAGATATCCACCACACATGTGTACCCGCAGCAGTAAAACCGACACAAGCACAAGACATTTTGCTTCATGGCTCGATTGCTCAGATATTTCTCCAGGATCTCTCAGAGAACTGATAGAAACTTTGTCAAAATAGTGATGCCCTTCTTGCCCTGAGTGGGTTACTCAAACCCAGTTTGCCGTGGCCAAAGTTCTTCGCTATTTGGGCATCATGACCTATTCATTGTATTGATTGATTCATATTATAATCAGAATTGTATATAAAATAGAATATTTGTGTAGTTTGGCAGAAGCTGTTCTTTAATGCAGGTTTCATTGAAGACTAGAGAGCATTTCTTATTAACAATTTTCTTATTGTTTTTCTCCATTCGGCGAATTAGGCTCTTGATAGGAAGTGAAAAGTAAAATATCAGGTTTCCAAGTGACATTTTATTATAATTTTTCGACGTTTCGAATGCAACTTCATTCATTATCAAGTAGAGGAATAGTTTTTTTTTAGACTGACGAAAGAGTCCTCAAATCAATTGTGCTGAATAACATCAAAAGCACAACCGCAGCCGACCGAATCAAACTCCTGTTTTACTATAAAAACATGAAAGTCAAGAATTTAATAATGAAAAAGAATTCACGCAAAAAGTCGGGCCCATTACAAGAAACTAATGTTATTTACAAATATTCCTGCCACAAAGAAGGTTGTAGACTTCTCCAGAACGTAAATTACATTGGTTTGACCAGCACGACTTTGAGCCGCCGCCTAACATGCCACCTCCAGACCGGAGGACCGAAGAACCACATGAGAGAGGCTCATAATGAGACCCTCACTCGCGCGACGTTGGAGACCCACACCAGAATGCAGAATCATCATGAGATGCCCAGACGCCACAAAACTGGCCATATCTGAGTCATAGCCATCATCGAACAGGAGTCTCCAGCTATTAATTTGCAAACTGCCGGATTTGTCAGGACATTGAAACTGTTCTCGTAAGTCAAGCTTTGATTCCATTCTGTATCCATAATACCTATGTTTGTACTAATGTCATTTCAAAATTTCAAATTCAGGTGTTGCAAAAAACTGTTCCTCTACTTGATAATGAATGAAGTTGCATTCGAAACGTCGTAAAATTATAATAAAATGTCCCTTGGAAACCTGATATTTGACTTTTCAGTTCCTATCAAGAGCCTAATTCGCCGAATATAGAAAAATAATTTTCGATAAGAAATACTCTCTGGTCTTCAATGAAACCTGCATTAAAAAATAGGATATATAACCTTCCGGACAAATAGAATATTAGTCTCTTAATTTAAACATTTAGCGTTTCACGATTATGACAAAGTTCAGAATAAAATCGGAATCTTGTTGTGTTTCAACTATCTTCATTCAACTAAAATACCTTCTTGTGGAGATAATAGACGAATATTTTTCTTTTCGATGAGAATGGTCGTTTTTTTATTCTGTTTTTTTTTTCTCATTTATGGAAAAAATGCACTATTGTGCTCGCCATGTCCGTCCGTCTGTCTGTCTGTCCGTCTGTCCGTGACCTCAAGTTTTCGTCGGCGAGAAAATGCGCTCTCTGTCACTCACTGCAGTGAGTACTGAGTTATATTTTTTTAATGTCTTCCATCGACTTTAAACTTGAGCGTCGCTCCCGCGTCAACTTCCAGCATGGGATGATGAATCGCAAAGGCGGAGAAAAGAAGCCCCATGAATTTTTCTAAGAAACGTAAGAAGATAATTTACGCTCTATTGCCTCGTAAAGAAAATAATATCCATTTCCAGCGACCTATATTCTGGAATACGTAATTTTAGAAAAATAAACTTAATTTCGTTGAATTTTAGTATCTTTCGATACTGAAGATAAAAAATGGAATCTGGAATCTTTCGATACTAAAAAACATTAGCTAACTAGTATATCAAAATTATGTTTCTAAGCAAAAAACGGACAGAATCGCATTCAATAACTGGGACGCCGAATGACTTATGATGCAGTTCTAAAAAAATAAAAGAATGAACGTAATATAAAACGAAGCTGGCTGATTGTATGATTGCATAAAAAAGCAGACGCAATGTTGAAGAAATTGAATTTATCTATTCGTAATGCTAATCAATAGATAAAATTTCCCATTCCTAATTCCAGCTCGCAACTCCTAAGCAGAAAATTAATGGTTCTTACGGTCCAAATAATGTCAAACTATGATATGATGACCAACAATATGAAAAAAAAATATTATCGTTATTTGAACAAAGTTTCGTACATTTCTGTGAGTATTAAGTTATGTCACTTGACATTCAGGAAGCCGTCGAGGTATAAAACATCCTATGAGCGCTTCATCATTAAACTGATGGGTACAAGCACCGTCTCAACTCACACGAATATTCCTTAGTAATTGCATGGGTTAAAATCTTTCGAAATTTTCCACTACGTTTGAATACGTAAAGGGCTTTCATTGAAAGCGCCCTCGTCTGTCGGATTACTGATGGAAGAGCTTACCTTTGACAGCCATTATTATTCTTCGCTTTGCACGGCGTGTTCGTGGTCTGACTTGAGAAGATGATGAATAATTCCTGTTATTCAGTTCAACAGGAATGAGAACATATCAAACAATAGCTTGAGGAAAAGACTGGAGTCATTAATCAGCAAATAGCAACGACAAAAGTTGAAAGGAAGAGAAAGAATACATGTAAACAATAAATCCAATATCGTTGAATAAATTGTTGTTTAGTGGATCGTTTATATTGGTATATATTTTATTTCCTTTTCCTTTAAAAGTTTCCGTATCTCGATTGATTGAAATTATTATGAAGATATATTAAGAAAACCAGAAATGTTTCGTTTCACTCCAATCGATCGGAAAAAACACGAAGTGAAGAGATGGTAACGTACATGAGGCCATAAACGAATAATTTATTTGCAACTGTGAACGAATAAATTCAGGGATAAAATCTTGCTTGTTTTGTCCTGAGGCATATTTGGTCTCGTGACGACAATAAAAGCAACAAAAGCACTTAGAAGCCACTAGAAAACTTGATCCAGTGCTAATTCGATACAAGGAAAAACATAGGATCGTATCCCAAAGGATTTTCTTCAGTTTGAATAGTCCATTTGGTTGGTGAGCTCACGCACTCACAGGAGAAGTGAGGTTCTCGGAGCTCAGGTTTCCACTGATCCAATTCCACTATCCTCTGGGGCCGCACACAACCCTGTGATTCTGATAAAAATATTGAGGCATCCACCTCACGATCTCGTACTGATTGCATCGCACAAATATTACTTGAGTTACCGCCCTACGGTGCCCGCAACGAACATTTGTTTACCTTCTGCGTGGCGCGTTCGACCGATACCACCTGAACATATCCAAATCTGAATTCGTTTCAATCAATTCGATATCAATCTTAAAATTCACCCGCAATGAATTCGCTTGAATCAATTTAAGATCAATCTCAAAATTCGCCCAAAATTAATTCGTATCAATTAATTCAAGATCAATATTAAAATTCACCAACAATGAATTCGCTGCAGTCAACTCAATATCAATCTTAAAATTCGCCCTCAATGAATTCGCTAAAATCAATTTAAGATCCATGTCAAAATTCACCCATAATTAATTCGTATCAATCAATTCAAGATATATATTAAAATTCACCAACAATGAATTCGCTGCAGTCAATTCAAGATCAATCTTAAAATTTATCCACAATTAATTTGCTTCAGCCAATTCTGGATCAATCTAAAAAAATTTTCCACGATCAATTCGCTACAGTCAATTTAAGATCAATCTTAAAATTTGTCCACAATAAATTTTCTCCAGTCAATTCAAAATCAATATTAAAATTTGTCCACAATTAATTAGCTTCAGTCAATTTAACATCAATGTATAAATTCACCCACAATGAATTCGCTTCAGTCGTTTCAAGATCAAACTGAAAATTCACCTACAATAAATTCGTTTCAATCAAGTTAATCTCAATGGTAAAATTCACCCACAATGAATTCTTTTCAATCAATCCTAGATCAATATTCAAATTCTCCCACAAAGAATTCGTTCAATCAATTCGATCTCAACTTCAAAATTCATCTAAAGAGAATTCGCTTCAGTCAATCAAGTTTGACTTTAAAATTCATCCAAAAAGAATTCGTTGCAATCAATTGAGAATCGACTTTAAAATTTGATTTAATTTGATTTTATATTAAATTCAAGCATTTATTATCTCCGAATGATGAGCATCGATAGACAAAGGATAGATAATTTAGAACTGAGTTGCGCAGTAGGTTATCGAGTTACCCTGTGGTCTGCAGCGAACCTGAAGAGATGGAAGTTCAATAAGTATATAATACGTTAATTGATAATATAATTGTAGTAAAATGAATTACTCAACACGGTGGTTAAGTCGAAACCAAATTATTTAAAGCTTTAGCTTAAAATTTTAGTGCTATATGCTGAATAGAACCTTTAATTTTACAAGAATTCGACCTTTTTCTTTTTATTTTGTTTTCAATGCATAGAGTTGGAAACTCTGATTGATTAAAAACGAGGTTGAGAAAGTAGAATCATTGGAAGTTTGATTCAACTCAACTCACGCAACTCAAGTGTTCATGAATTTTGAAAAAAATCGGTTGGTTCTATTTTATAAGAAAGTAAGATGGTTTAATTACAAATCGCAAGATTATCCGAGCATTCATTTACACTTCATGATTTTTATTCGCTCGAATGATGAATGAAATAGCATTTCCATGGAAATTCCAAACCAAATCATAACTACAATTCAAATAAATTTCAAAATTATTAACATCAAATCAGCGGGGAAAAACGGAAAAATCTGTTAAAAGTTTTTGCTATACTTAACATTTAGGAAACATTATAAAGCACTTAGGTGATTGCACATTGTGCATTGAGATCTGAAGGGATCGCTATACAGTTCGGTAAGGTAATTTGAACCGGAGTTTCAAGTCGCTCAAGATGAGTCTGCATGACGTCCAAATCCTTCTCTTTGAGGAAGCAGTTCAATCTTGACGACGTTCTGCCTCGTTTACGTAATCGCAAACCTAATGCACGATCCGTCGTTTGCTTTTGAGTAAATTCATCTGCAGTGATGAGTCTCATCTGTCCTTTATATCGTCTCACAAAGCCACAAGAATATCATCCCCAGTAGATTGTTGAAGAGTTTACAGACAGGAAGAAAATTATTTAATCTAAGACGATGGCAGGGTCTCTTCAAAAGATGATTCCAAAAGAGATTAGAGAATTCACGTTTGCACGCACATCTTCATGAAAAATTTTTATAAAGCGAAAAAGATATCGAATTTAATTTAAAAATTAGTATTTGTTTTCCTTACTGAAAAACCAAAAAATAATTAAACTTTATCCCTATCATTTACAAGGCCAGAGTGAACATAATAAGAACGTATCCCAGGTTCTCACTTCCCACGAAGTCGAAGCCTCGGCATTGCGGCGGCGTGAACAAGCAAACTGCATCAGAGGCTGTCGCTGAGAAAAGCAAAGCCGGAAGATGCCGTTTTTCCGGACCACAATTTCTGAGTCTTCTTCTTCTGGCGCTGCAAGTTATTGCTGTCTTGTTCTCTTGACTCTTGTCTGCCTTCGAAGGTTTTCCTTAGCAACAGCCAGTGGGACATGCGTGGTCTGTTTTCAATAGAAACATAACACCGAGCACGGAATTGGTGTGGGAGCCCCGCGACAATTAAGTTTGTGTTCGATTAACTAAATAAAACTTAGAGGATCTCCGCATTCAATAAAAGCATGCTTATTTGCTTCTTAATTAATATTTAAGTACAAAATTAAATTTTAAGATCATATATACATGAGTAAAATTCTTTATTAGTTTTAACAAAGAATGGAATGATATTGAAATTATAGTATTAATAAAACAGAAAAAACATAAGTGAAATTAAATAACATTATTAATATTGAACAATAACAAAACATCTTTTTCAACTTTTCAAATTTGATACCTGCCTCGAGGCCTCCGGACACATATCGATTAAAAACAGGCAACGAAAAACTTCTTCAATTACCACGTGAAAAAAATAATAATAATAACTAATAATGCGAGTAATAACGGGAGATCAACTCACTTTTTTTAGTTTTTCTGATCTAAAGCGACAGAAGAGCTGTTAAATTATTCGAGAGACCTAGGCAAAACGTTGGAATGGAACGTTGGAACAGGCTCCTTTACTTTTGGGAACGTCACTGAACTGAACTTGACTACTTAGTACTTATTCAGTTAAGGCGTTATTTTTTTAGAGTACAGCAAATAAATAATTACTCGGAAAGAATTAAACCATAACTACTGTCCTGAACACGTGCACAGCAGGCCATGTTTAAATGCTGACAAAACGCCATTAAATTTTTCGCGAATATTTGAAAAGAAATTTCCATTCAAATGCCATGCCATAACGCCTAAATAAAAATAGAAACTGCATTGAATATTTCAAAAATTGAGCCCCGTGCTCTTAAGTTATAACCATCACCACCATGTTATGGAGAGCCGTTGTTCCAGATCTCCAATTTCAAATAAGAGAAATGCTCAGGCCGTCCTGTAGAAAGCGATATAAAGTGCGAATTACCTAATAAATTTATACAAAGAGCGTCAATGGAAAATAACAATCAATCAAATATATACTTAAATATAAAACTGGACCCCTCGCCGCCGTAAAATTTATTTCAAGTTGGGAAACAATATGAAAAAAACACAGTCAAGGGAAGCCTCAAGAATATTTTCATTATTTGATCGCTCAAGTGTTCATGTCATGTCGTACATGACATTATAAACAATTTTTGAGACCAGATTCGTCTAATAAACCGCAAGATATTCAAGGAGAATTTAGAAAAAAATATAAGAGTATTATTAGAATACATTAAAGACTAAATTTATAACTGAAAAGAAAGGAAGATTTTTNTGCCCTGACTATGTCGTTGGAAAATTGACTTACTGTATTTGTCTTAGCACGCTAATAAAAACTAGTACATCAAATATTTATTATTTTTTACATTTTTTCTTTTTTCACAAAATATTTCACATTTCCTGACGTTTACAAATCTTAAAAGCCAAAGCACGTAAGCTTCCTCTATTCATACAGTCAAATTCAGACTTAAAAACCTGAAAGAAAGTAATTCTTCTAGCAATTACGAACAGCTTTACCTGCAGTATTTACAGCGATACGTCGCAAGAACTCGAGACAGAAAGAACTTACGCACGTGAATACGAACTATCGTGGATACGAACGTACTACGTGGATACGAACATACTACGTGGATACAAACTTAAGTAAGTGGATACGAATTTACGTACGTGGATACGAATTTATGTACGTGGATACGAACTTACGTACGTGGATACAAACTTACGTACGTGGATACGAACTTACGTACGTGGATACGAACTTGCGCACGTGGATACGAACTTACGCATGTGGATACGAACTTACGTACGTGGATACGAACTTACGTACGTGGATACGAACTTACGTACGTGGATACGAACTTACGCACGTGGATACGAACTTAAATTGTCATGTGAATTGCTCATAACAAATAGAAAAATATCTAGAAAATATTACAAACACTTGTGTTCAAATATGTAAACAAAATATTTCGTAGAACATACTCACTTTGAATACGAATTACCATAATAAAACAAGTTTCGTGTAGCGTGTAGCGACTCGTTCCTTTTTTTCTTCTCAGCAAAATTCCATTAAAGCGACCTGGAGTTCCTAACTTCTGCAGAAGATCTTGTGTTGACAACCTCGAAATTTGTTTTTGAAGTCCTGCCATTGATTTTACTGCGAATTGCTTGCGGAATATTTTTTGTTCGCTAAATTATGTAACGCCATCAGGATTTCAAAAAAGTTATATTCTAAAATGTAAAAGCTCTCAATATTTTCTCTCTAGACTAAATCGTAGGAGGGTTCAAGGACTGCTGAAAGAATAACTGGTTATCATTTATATTTTTCATATTAGCAGCGTGAGATCGCTCAGGTGGTGTAGACTCAAACCATTCCCACTATCTACGTACCTGCCAATATGTTTCCCGAACACTGTCTTTATCAGACTCACGATAGACTAAATTAGCTAATAAAATAAGCCCTCATATTGTATTTTTTAATTACTAATTTGAAGTGCCTAATTTTGTTCCTTATTTCTCTAGTTTGTATTTATAAGTTAGTCATTTTTATATAAAAAAACTGCTTTGAAATCGGAAAAAACTTTATGGAATAAGGCCAGGGTCTTATGTATTCCAGTACAATAAGTCCGTCAGCGACACAAGGTTGCGTGCGGGAGCTGCTCAGCTTAACCACACAAAAGGGCTGAGAATTGGCTTGCCTAATATATTCGCACCTGCTGCTTGCGCCAGACTGCCACTGCAGCTAAAAATTCCCCATCCGAACGACTTACGGAAAGATTGTCTTGCTCATAAGAGCTGCAAAGAACTTATAATACAAATAATTATTCGCTTCAATATCTGCATACAACATTGAGTTTCAAATGAGGGATGCTATCTTGCATTAATGCTATAATTAATCTCAATTTGGTTTTAAGGTAATTTTTTAGAGCAAGTACAAGAGGGAAAGAAATTTTCTGATTGTGCAATTGTTTGCAAAAACTTTTTCATAGTTACAGTGAAAACATATAACATTTTAAGCAAGAACGAAGCAAAACAGCGTGCGCTAAGCAGAAGTATTGAAAGAATATAGTGATAAACCCTGTGATTTCAATTAGCGTTACAGCTTCGTTGGAAATCGTATTATGGCGCACTTAATAATAAGAAAATCTGACCACTCATTTGATTAAAAATCCAGATGCGAAACATGAGCCTGCTTTACCATAAATACGAAACCAAAAGAAATCCAAGCACGGAAAAACCAATTAATGTAGGTCGTGTTAAAAGATGACCAGAAAATAAGAATATTGCAGCTATAATAAAAAATGAACATGCGGTAAAACAATATAGTTAAGTTTGGCATGAACCGAGCTCCACTGAGTCAGAAGTTAATGCTTGACAGCTTCTTACAAATGTTGAATTCCTCAAGATTGCACTGTTAAAAGATGCAACAAGGAAGAGAAGTGCATGAATGTTTCTCTACCACCACATATAAATTAATCTCAAGTAGAACTACTCGAATTTTTATTCATTCAATTATGAAAAGTTTGCAACCGGTAAATCGATGACTGAAACGATTCTTGAAATCCTGATTTTGAAAGAGGACGGCGAATGGCAAAACAAAAGCTATGCGATACTCATTAGTGTTTTAATTGAGTTGCCAGTCTCAAAAAATTTTCATATATATTACAAAGAAGTAATGGATTTGAACAAGCATTGAGGTCAGGCAGGAATTCGTGATCCACAAACTTTGATGATCTCAGAGCAAATATTGAATAATGTTTCGGGACTGCAACGCATACGTGTTGATTCAAACTGAATATTTGACAATTCTACATAATTATGAGGATATTACGTGAAATTACACTGCATGAAGCGCGTCCGTGCTAATTAATGCAATACGTTGCTCGATTGTCAAGTCTGACCCATTGCACGATAAGCATATGGTTTCTAATATATAAGTATACCATAAAAGTTCCTACCCTGAACGCCTTTTGCCCAGAAAATGCGGGCGCATGGAAGGGCTTCATGTGCGCACTGTTGAGCAGCAACGCGTCTCATCACAAGTTCTGCTTTAGGTCTGCCAGTTCAACACGAACAATAGCGCCACGCAGCGGCTAATTGCGGAACTGTAATTGCAGTTTCTGTGTGAATTCAGCGACAGCCCGGACAATGACTTTTATCCTTGGTTTTAACTTGCATTCATGATCCTTTTGTGGGAGAACGGCGAGGGAACTTTATACATTGCCTTTTTTGAAAGTCGCTATCACAATGTATTGTATCGAACATATAATATTGACATATATTGGCACGGATGTGCGTGATGGTTAAGCAGCCTGGCCTGAAGTTCATGCGTTATGGTGTCGCTATTCGTGTGGTGAATTCGAAGAGAACGTCGATGAATCTGCTGCCTCCGGTCCTTCTCAAAAAATGTTCACATATTCGCGAAAATTTTCAATGAGGAAAATGCATCCTTCAGCCATAATAGGCTTGTTTGCAAATAATGAAATTTGGTAATGATACTCTTGTAAAACACATACATTTGAACTTTGCTGTCACTCAGCACTATAAAATAATTTTGTCAATGTTTAGCTCTATTGGCGAAAAATTTGTATGTGCAAGACCTAGAATAGAATAGAAGTGTCGGCATTGAAGAAATCGGCCCATTGAAGACCTCAGTGATGGGTTCCAAGCACATTGTGTTGCACCAGCCTCGGATATTTTTAATACCATGTTGACGCAGTCCATAAAATATTCGTCAATATCCGCACAAAGAAAAGTTCCCCAGGTTGGCCAGGAAGCTCTATCATATCTCATACGAACAAACAAGAACAAGTTCAACTGTTTTTCTCACAAAAAGTTACTCCCCGTCTCTTTATCTACGGTTTATAGCGCGCAATATCCTGACGAATATTATATTTTTAAATCGCGAAGAGCTTTGCCTCGATACTCTTAAATTGTGCATCCCAATCATTAGTGGAGCGCAAAATGGAAGACTCGGGTTTTTTTTAGTCGGAAAATTGCACCGCCGGAAATTTATCTTCAGCAAAAAATGCATGAAAATAGAATTGAACCTTGAGGCTATTCTGAAAAGATCTCTCGATAAGAATCATTAAATAAGCGCTATTTAACTTCTTCTTCTTACTATTTAACTTTTTTTATTTGTTAAGGTGAAATTTTTTTCCATTTAATCCTATCCCTTTATAATCTTATTTCTTATATTTTCTCTTTCTATGTGGAAATATGGTTCAAATTAGAGATAATACCGAGATGAATAAATCTACAAAATGTGTCTTACGTATTAAGCCCGAACGAAATACATGAGTTAAGATAACTTCTTAGTCCCAGAAGACAATAATTGCAGATAGAAAAATGTAATGAGGTGCTGTAGTTAATACCTAATATATTCAAATAATACTATACAAAATATATAATATATTCAAATATATATAAAATAATACTAAATAATATATTCAAATAATAATACAAAATAATATTAAATTTTCCAGGAATTTTAATCATTTGCCTCATGCCAGAAATCATTAATGGATTATGATTTGTGAATAAAAGGCCGCTGGTCAAACTTGAACGATGAATTAAAAAGATATGTCAATCAATGGCTGCTCAAGATTTCTAATAAATCTTATGATGTCCAGAAACACGTGTGTTGAGGGAAGGTCTTTGACATGATTTGCGTTGAATTCTGCACCGCAACTTCTAGGAAAATTTCTCCAAACTTTCAGAAAAATATCCTGAAATGAAATAGAACGCGACGGTGTCAGCTCGCTGGTTGCTCGTAATTAGGTTGCCCAAAAACTTCTTCGGAAGAAAAAAGACAATGGAAGTCCTGTTAGCCTGGCGGAAGTTTAAAAAATCCCGCAAGAGCCTTCAAGGGCCCGCCTCGCAGGGCTTTGGGTTTTAAATTAGGTTCTTTTCACAATTGTCAAAGCTGGTGAGTGGGAGTCTGTTGCTAAATTAAGATTGGGTGGCTACGCCCAATCTATTTGTTTTGAATCTAGAAGCTCGATTTGTTTTGAAATTGTATAGTCAAATTGGCTCATTTTGCCATTTGTAATCGAAACGAAATTAGATTAATTGTAAACACACTCAGCTTTTTCCAGTCTCCCAATGATTTTACGGGCTAGCGAGCTTCAAATAATGCAATGTACCTGAAATGTCTATTAATAATTTTAAGAGATCCAATTATTACCAATTAAATTAAATATTAAATATATTTCTTACTTTATGGCACCCTCTGAAGTGTGTTATTATTTTATTTTTATTTTTTTTTTGCCCGATTCCCCGTAAAGACTAATTTCTTTTAAGGTCATCAAAATTGCATGCAATTTTCAAATATTTTAACATAATTTGGAATTAACTGAATGTTGTCACGTATTCTAATTAAAATTAAACACAAAAATGTTAGAATGGCTTTTTAAAATTGTTTATTCTTACTAATAAGTTTAACGTGGCATGATCGAGATGAAAGATCAATAAAAACGTTCAAATTTATGTTACAGAAATCGAAGTGTACTTTTCAATTAATTGCTATCAACGTTGATAAAATTATAAATCTCAACGCATTAAATTGAAATCGCGGTAGGGTCATGCTTTCAAAGTGACTCTCAATAAAAAGCTGGACAAATTTTCCGTCTCATCGTTGTATTGGCGTTAATGCGTATACAGAATAAATTTAAAATACGTCAGGCATAATGAAATGCGCCTCGCAAAAATAAATTAATGAAGCTTTTCCCTAATGTCGTTCCGTCAATTAATATAATTAGCCCATTAGAACAACGGTAAACAAAAACTTCGTTGTTTGGGTAACATTTTTCATTTTGATGAGTAAAGTGAAACGCCCTAATATTTTTTGTGATTGAGAATTTTTACTTGAAGCAATTTTATATTTTTGTCATAACACATGAGTTTGTCAATGGCTCGAAATATTTCATATTTTCCTTTGCCTGTCATTAGCTAATTTGAAGTAATTGAGAGTTCTATTAATTAAATTTGTGGATATCAAATAAGAGGTTATTCTCTTGAGGAAATTAATTGTGACTTAGGTGAGTGAGTGATTGTGATCGATGCAATCACTCACTCTTGAATAAAAATGAAATAGGAAAAATTGGGTACAAAGTCATGCAAATTTCTCAATATAATAGGAAGATATGCAAACATCAATTACATCATTGCACAAATTTCAACGTAATACAAATTAGCCAAATCTGCATTAATCCCAGTGCCTTTGCTGCGGGTATAACTTCATTAGCTTTGTTTCTAATTACAAAACTAATAATATACGTTCAAAAATTACTTTTTGAAGACAACACTTCCAAAGAATCCAGTGTCTTCAATCTTACAGATGTACAACGAATTTTTCATTTAATTTTTCGAAAATTAAAAAATTAATCTTTCAATTTTTTAATATAAAATTTTTTATATACTTTTTTCAAAATTATTTATTCTGTTAATTGATTCATGCATTGACTCTGACTTCACAGAAGTGTGCAAAATTTCAGATCAATTAGACAGACGTTCATCCTGGAGTGTGAACAAAAGTTACAGCAGCAATTAACGCTTCGCCGTTCACAGGAAATAACTATCTGCATACTTAATGAGATCCTGCAGGACCGAACGCGTTAGCGTGACTTCGAACAACCAAACTGTGCCGTTATTGATTCTAAACGTCGATGCACAAACTCCATCACAAGGAGAAGGAGTCAACATCCAAGACTTTATACTGAAATTTAAAGTGTCGCCTACGATGAACCTGTAATTTGAGTGAATTCACATGGCAGCTTAAGTGACAAGTAAGAATTACCCTTTAGAAACTGCAACAACATAGCGTTTTATCAGAGTCAGATGCAACACAAAGGCCGAGTCCGGGCGAAACAGAGAAGTTATATCGGATACCAAACAAATAATTTGTGGCTGAATTTCTTTCACATTATTCCATCACAAGCGCGATTCCTGGGGGTTCTAACCATATAAATTTTGTGTAAAATATAGTATATTTTTAATTTGTCGCATTCATACAAAAAAATCCGATAGTTCTCCTGAACGTAGCATTTATATTTTATTCGTAATAGTAGCTCTTATTACTAAATTATGGTCGTTTCAAGGATAGCCAGCCATTGTTCGATTTAGAGTCCCGACAATAAAAAAATTTAACATTGTTTCACATCCGCATGACTGGCGTTCACAAATGATAAACGTACTAGTAGGCCAGAAGACGCACGGTTAAAAATAGTGATGCAATATCTTGCCAATCTTGACGATGTGAGATTTGAGAAAAGCAACTGAGTATTTAAAAATCATAAACGCTTATAAGTTTATAGTACCTCATTTATTCAAAGCGAATTATATGATTAGAAGTAATATATTTTTCATAAACATAAATGAATGTTCAGGAGTAAAAAACAACCTCAAATACTCGCAATAGAAGCCCAAACTAATGAAATTAAATTCGTGTTTGACCCATCAAGGTTGATGTAAATTGATATTAATTAGTCATTGGTTGCACCAAACACGATCGCCAGCATGCCGAGGGTCGGACGATAAAATCGTAATAAAAATTCGTTGCGTTTTAATTGCCAATTTTTTTTTTTCATTTCTCGTATACAGACCTCGCCGCTTGAGCTTAACAAACAAAAAATTTGTACCCAATACAATCCACTTTTCAATTAAACGTTCCAGAACGATTTTGAACAAAAAAAATGAATCAATAAAAGTTCTTCAACTGGATGTTTTCATTCTACAAATGACCTGGTCTCGAGTGAAGTTATGTTTTTATTTTTCACTCACGCTCACAGTGTTCTGGCAGTGGACCACACGCTTTATTTCTGGATTTTTATCCTCTGTTGTGCATAGTGGAGATCAAACCATGGAATATCAGAGGTATAAATTCTGTGCTTTTTAGCAGTCTCTAGTTGACTTTTCTGTTGGTTTGATTGGATGAAGTAGGGCGATGAATTTCAGCACCGATTCTCGATCAACAGTGCACTCAATTTTAAATTGGTTCAATGGACTTATAAATGGAATGAAGCAGCAATCACAAATTACTCTCTAAAATGATTGTCTTTCAGATTTTCGGATGCTATTAAAACAGAAATATAATCCAATCATCTAAAATTGATACCTCGATAATAAAAATGTAGATAACTGTAGGAACACTGGAATAATCTATTATTGACCCTGATTGACACTATATAACGTATAAAGGTATAATATTACTTGAAGTTTTACGCACCACATAAATATCAGTAAGTCATAATCTTCCCGCAGCTCATCAACGTCGCTGCTGAAGAAGGCCTGCACCGCGGGGCCAGGGAAGAAGGCCTGCACCGCGGGGCCAGGGAAGAAGGCCTGCACCGCGGAGTTGGGGAAGAAGGCCGGCACTGCGGGGCCGGGGAAGAAGGCCTGCACCTGTCTCTTNAAGGCCTGCACTGCGGGGCCAAGGAAGAAGGGTCTGCACCGCGGGGCCGAGGAAGAAGGCCTGCACTGCGGGGCCGACGAAGAAGGCCTGCACTGCGGGGCCAGGGAAGAAGGCCTGCACTGCGGGGCCGAGGAAGAAGGCCTGCACTGCGGGGCCGAGGACGAAGGCCTGCACTGCGGGGCCGAGGAAGAAGGCCTGCACTGCGGGACCGAGGAAGAAGGCCTGCACTGCGGGGCCGAGGAAGAAGGCCTGCACTGCGGACCGGGGAAGAAGGCCTGCACCGCGGACCGGGGAAGAAGGCCTGCACTGCGGGCAATGATGAAGGCTGGAGAAGATCATCAGTAGATGGCATGCTATGCCCAACGAGCCTCTTGGCAAATACAGCGTTAAAGCTTCCCGCTGAATTTACAGCGGAATTTCAGCGAAAAAAGCTGAAGCAACGCCGGCAAATATGCAAATGAAGGTCTGAACGGCCAGCAAAATCTGCTCCTATGCAACCGACTGAATTTGTAATGAAGCAGAATTACGACGAACGGTCTTGCAATTCCATCATGCTTCACGGATTCATTGACGACTGATGAGAGCTTGACTGTTAAAAGAAATCATTGAACGAATTAAAATTCCAAGATATTCAATTTCCAACATTCGGGTTGTGTTCCGGAGATTTGCACTGGTATATTTTTGCGCAAAATAACGTTAAGGAAATACATCGGCTTAGAATTACTCGCTCGGTGACCTAGGCGCCTATAGCTTCTATTGTACGCTCAGCTAGTGACCGTGTGTTCTATGGTGGTAAAAACTTTTGTGCAAGTTTCAGGTCGCGGCCACAATCAGTCGTCCGAACAGAATTGGCTTAGAGTTTGGAGAACTCGACGATTTATCAGTCCCCGACCTCGACTGCATCATTTTTAAATAAAGTAAATTTGCCTATTTCAGAATGAAGTCTCTTTCAGTTTAATTAAAACACAAGAATCACGTTTTCAGCTCCTTTTCTCATTGGCTAAACATTTTTTGCAGCAAGCCGTGAATAAATACCATAATTATTCCCTGTATATCAGTCCCTCTCTCTAAATCTTACCATAGTTCAGCAGCAACATCAGTTTTAAATTTACAAATTAGACCAAAAACATTCGCACTAATAATAAAATTCACGTTTCGGTAACATACAAACCCCTCTATTCTTCATACAATTGTTTGAGCAGCAAAGCGGGGATTTATTGATAAAAATATCTCGAAACTGTTACGTATCTAAAGAAAGTTAAGAGTTTGTATGCCAGGTTCTGAAGCTCCTGAGATCCAGTGGCAATTATTTTCCTGTTCTCTGGTCAGCGCTCCCGATAACAACACAAGTAAGCAGTGAGAACGTCTTAAAAGTTGATGCTAAATCGTTGGTAGGAATTTCCACTTAGACTTTGAGGTAAACATGCAAATTTAATGCATGGACGAAAAATAATAGTCGTGGTAGTTACATGATGTCGAAATTTTTAATATTACGATGACATAAAAATTTTACATCTTGAAATTTAAATGAAAATATGTGTCTCTGACAATTTGTAGATTCCTGCACCCAATTTTAAATTCTGGCAATTAGTCCCGAATAATAAGACACAACCATTTGCCGATGAGTTCGAATGAAGCCTATTCCTACCGTTTTCTATGTGCATTGGTAACGAGAATATTGATGTACATTGTCATTGTCATTGATTGAGGCGCTCAGCGGGCGGAAATCTAATTCGTATTTTATTTTGAGGTGGAATTCATTATGAGTCGCGTTCAACAGAGATAAGAATAAGATTGATGGGGAAGTGAATTCTATGCAGACTTTAAATCAGTAATGACAATGACATGGAGTAACGTGATAGGATTCTCAACAGCAGGTGAAAGTTGTCTGATGAAATAAGACGCGATTGCAAATAATGAACGATTTCCTATTGAAGTGACCTAATGATTTTTTTATTTTTCACATACATTTCCAATTTTTTAAAATCAAAAACATACGGTGGATTTTGTGCCTTCAATTATAGAAGAGTGTTGACAGTCCATTTTCACGTCAATCATTGATTTCTTGCGAACGCGAAAACAATACGCAAGACAAAATAGTTGTGCAATTTTAAAGGTAAAGGGAAAATAAATACTTTATAGAAGTTTTCGAATTATTTGTTTCACATTTTTATTCGAATTCAGGTATTTAATTAACTTAGAATCAATTTTTAAAATATATTCTCGCTATAATTGAATTAAGTAATTGTGTCAATAAAGCGATCGCTGAAATTTTCCAAAATCAACTAATTTGCAATAACGATGACCTAGTAATCTCTTCTCGAGCATTTTTCCTGTTTCCTGAGAATTGTGTAATTTACCAACGTACATGCTCATGATACAGAAAAAGTAAGGATCCATCATAAATAGTTATGTGCTTGTCGAGTTATGTTTGGTTGATTTGTTTCACTTATTATCAACTCTTTATCATCTGACAATCGTTATTGCTGCCACGCCTCTCGATACGAATTGCACGGACAACAACAGTTAATGTACCTGTGTATAGGAAGTTAAACCTTCATGTCTATCTATCGCTCCGAACAGCATCTGAGCATAAAAATAACTTAAATTTTCATAATTTTAAAATAAAACACAAGGTTATATTAAAGTAAATAAATAAAGTCAATAGCATTCGGCAGGCTGTGTTAGAGTATGTGTGAAAATCTGTCAGGTAAATAATCATATTATATAACGCTAAATCATATAGTTACATAATACGCTCAATACTATTATATACCATTATTAAAGGATTTTAAGTAAAGTCTATTACACCTTTGGAAAAGTATATGTTTTTATCTGAGTCCCCGAGATTATAATTTTAGATAACCCTTAATCACCCTAAATCATGAAAACCCATTTCACCGAACAACCTATACGCTATATAGTCCTGTTCTCGTCGGAATTTATTAACCTCGTGCTTGTTAATATATGCACGCTGAGAGATAGAAACTCGGGCTAGTCTGCATTACTTATCACATGCAGACCAATTATCAATACCAATACCACTATAATCGATATTTCGTTTAAGTTCAGATTATCCCTTTTATATAATAGCCTGCATTGCTTATGAGACAAGAAGCAAGCATTGAAATTTCGTATAAATTTAGATTTCACCTTTTGGATACTTGTGTGAATTGCTTGTCAGACTGATGACGTGCATTGATTTTTCGTTATTTTAAGTCAGCTTATCACCGGTAAGATGCTTATATTAGCGCATTTTCTCATTTATGGAAAAAATGCACTATTGTGCTCGCCATGTCCGTCTGTCTGTCTGTCCGTCCGTCCGTGACCTCAAGTTTTCGTCGACGAGAAAATGCGCTCTCTGTCACTCACTGCAGTGAGTGCTGAGTTATATTTTTTTCAGATTAGCACCTGTTTGGTAAGGTCTTATCGATCCTTCAACAACATTCTTGCTGAGTTGTTTTACCATTTAGTTCGCTTGTTCCACAAAATCAATTCATCGTTTTCTTTAACTGACAATTTTTAATCTAATTTGAAATGGAAGAGCAAAGCAAAAATCCTGTAAAATCCAGAACGACTACCTAAGCTCTAGAAAATAACTAATAATAAGAAATATGAATTCATTTACACAAAATATATACACATGTATTCCTGTTTATTTCTCTATGAATTGCAATATTCTTGTTATTGCTTATTTAACTACAGGTTATATGCAGACAATTCTTTAATATTGCGAGCGAATGCGCTCGTAAAGTCAGCTAGCAATTAGTGGGAGACTTATAACAGATGCTGACGTCATTGAAACTAGTTCAGAAACAGAGCTAGAATCTTCTAACAATTACTGGCAATACTGATGCTACGAGGAAAATTAAACGAATTTCATGCGTTCAGGGGGCTTGAATTCTAATGCTAGAATTTAATTGAATTCATCAGTGTTACTGAATAGGCGAAAGGGAAAGAGGCTGTTTACAAAATAATCAAGACTGGATTGAATAATAAATAGTAAAATACGAGAGTCTGAAATATGACGACTCTTTGACAGCCAATTGTAAAAGAAAAATTGTTATAAACAACATATGAAACTTGCATGGAAAAGTTGTCTCTCCCCTCTATGGCTGAATTTTTTTTTAATTTTTTGCAGTAATTTTAATTTTAATTACTTTTTCTGTAAATAAAATGCAAGTTAATTAATTAAGGTATACTGTAGGTATAAATTATTGAAGGGACTGAAGCTGCACACATTTTGCTGCTACCTACAAATTTCTTGGCTAGAAATTGTGTTTACGTAATAAATATTTTTTAAAGGAGTTCAATATTTCAGTACTGGGAGCGGAACTCATCACAAGGCGCTTCAAATAAAATTTTCACTCGAACAGACTCACGTTGAGTTAACTATAGAACATGAAATAAGTTTATTTTTTGAAGCAACTAGCTTCCATAGGCGCCATGTAGGCGCAATATCACGACGACGCACTCCACGTTTAGTCTTGGGGAAAAGTCTTCCATCTTTGTTCCTGTCAATGAGAACAACCACTCAGTTCTGGATGTTTTTATCCCTTTGGACGATAACAACAATCAGTTTTGATTGTCATATTTACTGTTCATTTCTTAGAAATTTCAATTGAATAATATACATAGAAAGGAAAAAATCTCGTGCTATAATGTCAAAGACTTGATCAGACTTTTTCCATTAGAGAAAGTTGAGGAAATTCGCATCCCAACGGTCATGCGAGAGAAAATTCTGCAGAGGCCCGAGTTGTAAAGCCCTAAAAGAGAGCCGTTAGTTTCGTTGTTTGCGTGCAAGCTTTATGCGTGTGATAAATTCCAGGGGGAAGGGGAAAGCTTACCTCCCCGTCTTGTGGGGATATAGCGATAATATATATAAGCTGGCGTAAAACGAGCTTTGCGGGATTCCTCAACCGGCAGCTCAATTATCATGAATTTCCCATTTGGCTTCTACTGCAAATTCATGCATCAAAACGTTTAAACAAATAATTTTTACGGTAGCTAATTTTATTTACCATTAATTCATATTCTTCCACATCTTACGAAATGAAAACATCACGGAGGTGAATCCGTCAATAAAAGTAATCAATTCAATGTCAATAAAAATTAAAAAAAAATCAATCAAACTTCTACAATGTATCAGTATGAGCAGCCACTGATCTATTCTTTCTCATCCTCTGATAAATCTAATCTCATCATCAGAACCTGAGGCTGTTATGACGTGAGCGGCTGATGCAAACCACACCTAAGTAATTATGCACTCTGTGTGTTTTACAAATATTAACATAGTATAGTTTGACATTGTCGCATACACTTCAAAATATGAGCATTAAAGAGAATATCCCTGATAAGCAGTGCAGTCCTCTACCTTAAAGTGACGGCATTAGCGAGCAAATACCCTGTAATTATTAGTTAATTATGGTGAAGTTACCCGAGTTTACGATGATGAGAGCACTAATTAAACGGTAACTTTTTTAATCTTGTTCGACGTGACTTCATCCATGAATTCTCAGAGTTCAGTTCGTCAGTGGAATAATTCTAGATGCTGAAATCGTTTCATCTATGCATCAATGTTCTCATACAGAAGATCAAAGCTATTATCAGATTACCTTCACGATTACGTGTTAAGAAATAAATTTAATGTTAATATCTTTCGTAAATTATTGGTCTCTCTGTCTAACCACAATTTTTGCGTTTTTTGCATTGATTACATTAATAAAATACATTTACATTAATACAGTTTCATTAATACATAAAATACAGTTTTATCCACTTATTAGTTTTTTTCAATTTACTAGGTAATACGTTATAGAGTTACCATTTATTCGCATTTGAAATGATTAAAATTAGTAGGCCATTAAAAATTAGTAGGATATCAAAATTTTTAATCAAAAATTCATGAGCTTCAGCATTCCAAAATAACAGGCATTCAGTAATGGTACACTTATGTTTAATATGCCATTAAGTGCTCTATTGACTAAACCAATATTCTATTGTTTCGATTACATGCATGTACATCTAATTTGCATATCAAGGAGCAGGGAACTTCCTTTATACTATTCATTTTTTTATCAGCAACCAATAAAATTATAATCAAAATAGCACAAAAGTCAACTATATGTATTCTTAGGCAATGTGATGTAAGAAATTCATTCTTTTTTCAAGCGTAAACAAAGAATTGAAATCCTTGTGCGATCTATGAACCCGGATTTGGCTTGATGTGAATAACCGCTCCGTTAATTCCTAAAATTACAAAGATTTTCTGTTGAAGTAGCTATTACCTGATTGAAGAGACGGCAAATTTGCCCCGCCGTTGAATACACAGCGCAAAAATGATTCCGTGGTCCACAAGGAAGCTTTTTTTAAACGCTTCTCAAAGTCCCTATTAAATTAATAGAATTTTATAGACGGGAGATTAATGGCCGACGAACAGCGGTCGCTGATGCGGCTTTAATTACCACTTATGTTTAGTTATCTAGATAATGAGAAGCACAGGATTGGAAGATCGTTCAAAACACGAATTTTTTGTGTGAGGAGAATCGAATGACGAATAAATTAGCTTTCTAGAAGTGAGATTGCTCGCGAATTTCCTGTCCCATAAATATATTCAGGTCATTAACCAGCATTCTCATTTTGTTGTAGAGTTTTCCAGCGAACTTTGAATCGTCACATCATATAATGCCTTCTAATGCATGTTTTTTTTTAACTTGGTGGCGGATTTAGATGGAAAAACCAAGTCAATACATCAATAACAAAGGAAGAGATCCATCGATTACCCGTCTTAAGATTAAGTGGCCGCCGATGATCCGGTCACAGTTCTAGGCCATGCACGGTCTTTTTTTTAAATCAGGATCACGTTGACGTGACAACCAAAAACTAAACTAAACTAAACAAAAACTAAAGCATAGCACTGTTCATAGGGTAAAGCAGCAAAAGAAATCAAACTTTTTGAAAGAAATATTGAAATGACGATTTTCAATTACGCTCTTTTCAATTTAATGCCAATTTCATTAGAGGAAAATAAATTTGTGTTTCAAAATTACAGAAATTCCCGCTATAAAATTATTTTTAAAAAGTGGGCAAGTTTTAGGTGAAATGAAATCTCTTATCCTGAATTTCTAAGCAAGGGTCCAAATATTAGATTTAGAGATTAAATTTAGGTTTAGATTAAAATTGCGTTTATTTGTGAATAGTCACAAAAAATGTAACCTTATAGTTTGAACAGGAAATAATTTTCCCGGGATATTAATACCGGGGTATTAATCATCTCACTAAATACTGTTTTTTTTTCAGGGATATTAATCATCTCACTAAATACTGTTTTTTTCAGGATATTAATCATCTCACTAAATACTGTCTTTTTCCCGGGATATTAATCATCTCACTAAATACTGTCTTTTTCCCGTGATATTAATCATCTCACTAAATATTGTTTTTTTTCCCGGGATATTAATCATCTCACTAAATACTATCTTTTTCCCGTGATATTAATCATCTCACTAAATACTGTCTTTTCCCGGGATATTAATCATCTCACTAAATACTGTCTTTTTCCAGTGATATTAATCATCATACTAAATACTGAGGCTGTGCTCGCGCTAATATAAATTATGCAGGCTTGTTTTCCGCTCCATTTGTGCGCCTCACTGCGGACGGAATGATGTTTCCTGCACTTCTCCCAAAAGCTTTTCTTTTATGCCCAGCTTTACTGAATTCGGCCACGTACGCTCAGACAAATTGTGGGCTATTTATTTGCTTTTACTCTGGAAATTAGGCCGCTCTGAACATCCCCGCGTTTTCATTTGTTTGTTTTTATTAGGCGGAAATATCTTCGTCTGTCTCATTGGTGAAATGCAAAGACTGCTGCCGTCGCTGCTAACATCGAGAGCAGCATTACGCTGCAACTATTGCATATTTTTGCTTTGAATTTATGCCTTTTTTATTTTCTTGGTGTGTACAAGAAGTTTCATATACAGAGTTTATCAAAAATATGATAATATTGGTACACATTTTGTACAGCACATTTTTTTTTAATTATTGACAAACAAACAAGTCATCAGCACACTATGACCCTATGTATTGAATTCCTCGTAATAATAAAAAAAATTGGTCTCATGAAAATAATACCTCATGCAATCTTCCAATTATTGTAATCACGAAGTTTGAAGTATTTAGAAATTTGTTTCTATGAATGCAAAAGATGGGAGTTGAAAAAGTCTTAATTATTATTTCATGTGAAAAAAAACACCTTTCAAATACCAATATAATTAATTTATTCCGAAAAAACTTCTTTCGCTCTAAAAAAAGAAATGAAAAATTCAATGTATCGTTAGTGAAACAAAAACAAACCTGCATAAGAATCGTAAATTCTTGCCTCTCACACAGCAGTTTATGTCGAGCATTAAACTGGAACGCGATGTAAAAATCCTTTTATGTTAGACACGTGGAGATCCGTCGACCAAGAATCTCTGTCTTGGCAGGAAGAATCACAAAACACAATACGACTAATTTCATTTTTTAAAAACCATTAATCAATGCTTAAGAATTGGCTGAATGTGGATTAAAAACTTATTTGTATTAGGGGAATTTTTCATCACCTTGTTTTGAGGTGGCTTTGATAATCCACGTAAGCAATTTTAAATGGATTACCAGTACCAATTGTTTAGGTTAACCTGGCCTGTGAAACCAAAAACCATATGCACAACCGGACCTCTGAAAATCGTGCTAAAGTCATCCGGCCGAAAACTGATTAATGAAATAGTCGCTCAACTGTTCGGCAACTGTTATTACAATATTATAAAATAATTAATTATTAATAATTATTTATATAAAATAATTACTTCTTCTACGGACGGTACTCCTGAGAGATTACTGCACTTTGGACTTTATCCATAGATTTTTCCACCATGATAGTACCATTTATTGCCCAAGACGTGAGCCTTAATGTCCGCAAACCCCACAGGATTGTCGTAAATGTGACCAGCACCGAACGTTGCTGGCTTACCTCAATACAAATTTTACGTCGCCTTACCTATGACACCACAGCACCCATAAACTAGACGAAAAAATGTAACTTAGTACTCACTACAGTGAGTGACAGAGAGCGAATTTTTTTCGTCGAAGAAAACGTGAAGTCACGGACGGACAGACTGACAGACAGACGGACGGACAGACGGACATGGCGAGCACAATAGCGCCTTTTTTCCATAAATGAGAAAATGCGCTAAAAACACATCTGGCCTAGCCTTAGCACCAAACTTCGTTGAATTGAAGTTTAAGTCTGCACGCTGCAGACTTCCAACTTGGAAGCTCAACGCCTAAACTTTGATGCTGAATGGTTCAACTTGGGCCCTCAACTCCTCAACATTAACTTTCAACACCTCAACTTGGACCGTAAACGCCTCAACTTAAACCCTCTACACATCAAGTTGGACGATCAACGCATCAACTTGGATGCTCAACACCTAACCTGCATGGATGCTCAACACATCAACTTAGACACTCAACGCCTCAACTTGGACACTATGCGCCTCAACTATGACGGCCATGCGGTGCCTCAATTTCCACCGCACCGCCTCAACTCTGAAGGCTGTGGCCTGGGCGATTTCACGAGTCATAGCCTCCACCGCGGCCAGAGGTTCTATTCTCCGCTGGTCGTTTTGAGGTGGGAAGCTTTCTTTGATATTTCTCAGCTCGCCAATCAGGCAATATTTCCACGTAAATAACTCTAAGAAAGTCCCTAAATATTTTTCTTTATTTCTTCGTAAATGGGGCGAAAAATATTTCTGCTCGTTTTAATCAAAAGGCTGGTCGAGGCTTTCATGGCCACATTCGTTTCTTTTATGACATTAAATGATGGTCTACATGAATGTCTTGTACGTCGAAGATGGAAATCCAGGGATGAAAAGCGAGATTTTTGAATGAGGTCATGAAGGAAGGAAGCGCTGCAGATCATTTTGTTCTGCCGACGATGATTCAAAAAACAAAACTTACCGCAGCCTTGGCTACAAGATTTTTTTCATGTTTGAAACAAAATTCACGTTGTGATTATTTGACTGATTGATACCATCAACTATCAGAATTAATCATGTAAATATATTCTTTTGACCTAAAACAAGAAGTAAATAGCAATTTCCGAAAGTGTTGAAGAAACACCAACTATCAGAAGTAACCATGTAAAGATATTCTTTTGATCTAAAATAAGAAGTAAATAGCAATTTCCAAAACTGTAAAAAAAACTGCATATCTAGTGAAGCGTTCTCAAACAATTCTGTTGTTTTTTGCGAATGTGTGTTCACTTATGAGCTCACTCCACTCGCGATCGAAGATGTCACGTAGCTATGCACACATTTTTAAATTCTTCATTGATTTTCTTTGGTAGATATTCATTTTGCCATTAAGTTAGTGGATAAATAATTATCCTTAAATTTATTATTATTTGTAGTATATAACGATGCGTAATATATCAGCGCGCATAGGATTAAAAACGCAAAAGACTGCATGCTAAAGACATATACTTCAATTTCTTATCTGGCGGCCTAAGTAATAACTCCCTTGGGACTCATAAGGCTGCTGCGAGTTCACCAACAACAACCAAGAAAAGCGATAACACAGGTTATCAGTCTTTCATACCATCCAATGAAATCTTCACTGTCAAATGACATATGCGTGACTGCAACGAGTCACTTGGTGCATATAAATATAAAGAACAGCTATATTACCACAACGTATCATTATTGCTGTAAGCAATCGACCCGTTGGATAAGGTTGGTAAGTTGCCAACAGGCTCCAGCAATATACTCTGATTAGAAAATTTGTGTATAAATTCTACGTAATGGATTTTGTCGTTAATATATAAAGCGCTCAATCTTTTTTTTCTATGACAGGTGGTTTAACAATTTTGTTATAATTTGATCAGGAGTATTGTTGAACATATTAATCACCAGTGCTGTTGAACATAAGTATCATTACTTCTCCTCAAGTTGTAACCCCTCAAGCGGGACTTCTGACGCGTGTCTGTGCTCGTCAGAAGTCCTATGGGATTTCGCGTTCCTAGGGGATTGTTCCTGAGCGCCCCACCGCTGAGCTCGCGGTGTCTGACTGCAGGTCTCAGTTGTGGGGTTAAGTTATTATGTAGGCGGGATTCCTTATATTTCCCTTCTCTGACTCTCTCGTGCGGGCGGCCGACGTCCCGTGTACGCGACCTCTTGTTCGAGTGTCTTCGTTTCTGTTGCTTTTCACCTGTCCCTCCTTGTCACTTCGTCTCTTTGAGATGCTAACGCTGCTTCTTTCAAGCCAGCTACAGCGGGCTGGACATCTGAGACCTCCAGCCTCTTGTTGGTCATGATTAATTTGAGATTTTGAATAATTGAGACCTTCCGCCTCGCTGGCGATGTAATCTTTTGACCTCCGGTGCGAAACAGCTTGATAGCTAAATCGCTAGCAAACCCAAACTCGGGTTTGCTACTTACTTACTAATCAAGTTGTAAATATGATTGACGCCGCTGTTCACTATACAAAAGACCCTGCTACGTTTATGTTCAAAGAAAAAGTTAAATGGAGATGCTAAAATTGTTTTAATTGATCATGAAAATTATTGCTACCCTTTCATCAGTGATTTACTAATACTCATGAGATCATGTTAACATAAAGTAGAGTAGAAAACTATTTTTATATTCGGGATAAATTTTATAGCGTATAGTCATACATACAAAGAAATTAGTTTGAATCAACAATCAACTACGTTCCAATTACAACATGTCATTTCAATCCTGGATTATATAAATAATGACAAATGTAATGGATATAATAATTAGAGTGAAATTAGAGTGAAACCATGGCCTTGTAATAAACCTCTTCACTGCTGTGAATCTCTCAATTTTCTTTCATCATTTTGCAGATCAACGAGCAACATGATCTGAGCGAGCTAAAAATATTGTTGCTCCGATGGATGACAAAGATGGAGCAAGATCAGCAACTCATTTCGGATCTCAAATCAAATTCATTTCGGAACTTAACAAGTGCCTAGCTAACTTCCCCACAAGCCATGCTCACAGACGAGCTGTACAGGCGTGTTAGGGTATTACTTCAAATGAGCGTTTTGGTGGCGTGGTCTTAAAGGCCGGCATTGTGGCGACAGGTTTATCTTTGTACGGTTGAGCAAACGCCCGCTTTATTATGACTGCCTGAGTCATATTTTGACGGTCAGAGTCATATTTTGGGCGGCCTTAGCCGCGGACCATTGTTCGCGCCGCACACCGACGTCCGTCATGCTAGCCGTGACACGAAAAGGTAAAGAAATATCGTTACCTGCACAGAGGAAAAGAAATAATTTACTTTTACTTTTAAATATTTGCTATGTGACGCGCCTCATTAGTGTCTTGACAGCGACACAGAAGCTTACGAAACTTGGTGCAACGTATTGTTTGTATTGATGTATTGTTTCTTTGATTGCTAAGATTTTTTGATGTTTTCCACCAGTAAATTGTCATAAATTTTTTCGTTGTAAGTTTATTTTCAACTCGAATGTATTAAGAAAGGAATCCAGGCATGTCCACAACATATAGAATATACAAAACAAATTAGATGCAAAATATTTCGTTTGTTGAACGGACTGCATTTAGAATTACTTAGATAAGTGTTTTAAAATAATTTACGTTTTTTTTAAATACAGTTAGTTAAGACAATAATATTCTAAGATCATTTCACATCAAAGTAGATCTCTTTCTATCAGTCTACTTTTGGCGATAGCAACACTCACGTCAGTAGCAGAGACATCAAAAGATCGGCTCGTCGTTCCGTTGGTCCAAGCACGTCTCGCGTGTAATTAAGAATTGGAAGCAAGCTTCGGTAGGAGACGTAGAAACTTTACAGACTTGCTGCACTTCCACCCTTAGGACCAATTTGTACATTCCTATACAGACGTACATCATCTGCACCAGTCTACTTAAATCGCATGTCCATCAAAATTTTAAAGCAGAAAAAGGCAGGTACGACACCATTAATATACATCTTCAATTTCAAAATAAATAATTTCGTAGGAGAATTTCAAATAACAAAAAATAAAAAAGGTTTTATTTTGAAATTCTCGGTAACGCGTAGGAAAAATACGTAAAATAGGCCGTGCCTGACCCATTGCTTTGCAAGATAACATTAAAAATAGGATTTCATATTCTGATGATATATACATATCAAGACTAAATAAGACTAAATAATAATCCATGCTAAATAAAATTAAATGCAATCTTTTGAAAATTTGTCGTACCTTTTATTTTTTAATAATTTCAGTTTAATTCTTCGTGAAATATTTTTAATCTTGCTAGAGCAATTTTGTTTGAGGGAATTTTGCTGGAAAACTAAAAAGAGCGACAGTACCTTTTTGTGTCTCATTGATTGCAAGCACCTTATTTTGATATCAAGTAATGATTAAGTTACATAATTTTGTGGCAAACGAGACAAATTGAAGATAATCAACTGCGTTGTTCGAAACCTGACAAAATATAAAAATTTTTGTGGCAATTCCAACGTTAATATGGGTACTTTAAATGCCACTTAAATAGATAATTTCTAAGAAGACAGTTTTTGAAATGAAACTCATACATTAGCCGACACGTGGGAATGAAGATTGTTGTGGTATGGAGGTACGAATCTTACGAAGGCGTCATTAAATTTTCAATGATTATTTTAACATCATGAAAAGACTTTTCGTCGGGATTGTATTGGTTTCATTTTTTATTTTTTATGCAATATTATTTTTTTGTGGTCAATTTTCAATTTTGGCAATATATCTTTTGCTGAATTGCTCATACAGCTCATGAAGAGTGAAATTACTGCAAAAGATTTATTTCTGTTGAAGTGTAGGTGCTCTCATATTTTAGATAACATCTGAAAAACAGTATACGTAACATCAAAAATAAAATTTAAATATTCCATCTAATCTAACTAGGGTGGACTCTATATAATGAATGAGTTTCAGTAAGAATTATGCGTTTAAAGTCATCTTAGTACAGTTTTTGAAATACTATACAAACAATCTCGATACACTCCATACACAATGAGATGCACATTGCTGAACTAGGTAAGGTAATCAACTTTTTCCTAGCTTCATAAACATTTCTCATTCATTGAGCCTACGAGAAACGCAGCTCAACTCTTCAACAGGATCAGCCAATGAATTGGAGGCCGAGATCATCTTGAGTTTGATGGAAGACACACAAACGGACGGAGCTTCGATGAGACTCGACACGTGTGTAAACAACGACTATTGGGGAGTCAATGTCGCTCGCCTCTATGTAGCCCGAGAACGCAGCGCGCTTTATGTTTTGTCCAAGAAAGATTAAAAACCGTTTTTTAGTTTACTACGTCTTTCACGGTAAACAACTAAAACAGCCGTCCTTAGTTTCCAAAATTATCCTAATTTCGCATAAGTTAACGAAGGAATTTAAAAAGTACTTTAATTTAACGCCATATTTGGACAGATTGGATTGTTGGGGCGCTCGAGTAACGTGTGTAGTCAGACGACAATTGTATTTACTCGATATTGGTAAACGTTCGAATAGATACGTTTCTGGATATCCCCATTAATTAGAGAATGGTTTGGTTGCACCAATATCTTGATTATTTCGATCACGCACTTGATGAACGAGTCTTTTATTGAAACATTGAGGGTTTGAGGCGGAGACCATTATATTTGTATTGCCTGGCCTCAAGGATATTGCGAATGTGGGCCAAAAAAATTCCAGAATTCGCACAAAAAATTTTGCTGAGTTGTAGTGACCATGACGACCAACGACATTCTGTCGACGAAGGCAAGTCGCTCATCTCAAGATGCTTTTTATGTCTCGGCTGTTCTCATAAACCGAGCTGTGAGTGGCAACACTGAGCGTTGACGCTTGAGTGGCAGTAGTGAATGGCTTCAACGGCTTGGACCTAAGAATGCCAAGCAAAATAGCAAACCTCAAAATCCCCTATAAAATTAAAAATATTAAAGAATTATTCAGCCTATAAAATGTACTGAATTCAGTTGGCTGGTATTAGCTTCAATTTTTCATTTCATTTCAAATTAAGGAACGACGCTTTTATTAGTCGTAATTTAACACTTAACTGAAATATAATGTGATGATCAAAAGACAGTAGAAATGCCGTGGAAAAAGTACAGTTTTAGCTTATGAAAATCCCGATCCTTTATTTACTGATAAAGAAATATGTTGACTTACGTACTTTCATCACTACCGCATTACTTCATTTACTTCAAAAAATTTAAAACACAACCAATTTTAAAACCTGTTCTGATTTATAGAAAGAGATGCGACGTGTGAGTGTCCGCCTGACTTGCCAGTAAAGAAGCAACGTCATCTTAAATTCAGCGATCTTGCTGAGAGAATTACCGATCGCAATGAAAAATGCAGATCTCTGCACTAGAGTATAAAGCTGTGATGGTGGATAGACTTTAGACTCGTACAGAACGTCGGTGATAATTACAAATTGAAATTTAATTGAAAACGCTACTAATAAATTGTGCCACAAGTGTTTGTGATACACAATGGTAGAACTTTTTAATTCTATTATAATTAATGTGTACACAATTTCATGTCAGTTGGTTTGGTTCAATATAGATAATTGTTTTCCATTATTTATGAATTTTATTGAGTATATGATCATATAAGTATTTTTTTCGGACATGGGAGCGTCAGAAGAATTACGAATATTTTCATGGTCAAGTCAAACTAGCTATGTGAAAATGCACTGTACTGGATTTTAACTAAACATTATACAAGTTAATATATAACGTTTTAAATATCACTTTCCAGTATCCAAATTCACCTCAATGGCTAGCGGCTACAGTTAGAATTACCAGTGACATCATTGCTCCTTATTTTTTGCTTCATCGCAGCGCGCAAAGCATCCATATTAGAGTATCAATATAAAAAATATAGCTCTTTGTTCAGGGGATTGTTCAGAAGGAAAACTCGTTGTGGATTATAACGGTTTCTGAAAACAAAAAATGAACAATTTGAACACATATTGAGGTTATATGAGATTATAAACAATATAGATAAAAGTGACAAAGTGAACAAGCAATAAAAGGATCATAACATAAGTAAATGATAACATACCAAATTGCTGAACAATCTCGGTCAAGTTTGGCTCAAAATGAATTTTGTCTGAGCTCATTAACTCTGGTCCTACCTAAAAGGTCCCAACCTTATGCTTACGGGAGAAGTATGTTCAGTAAATTTCTTTACAATCAATTTAAATATGAGCGCATCCAGGAGACGGAATTTTAAAATATATATGCGCTCATTTTTGATATCTATTTTTACTTGGAAATATAAATTGAAATTTTCAGCAAAAGTGATACGGTATATATTGCACATCATATAGGTAGTTTATATTGTATATTTATCTATTTTAGGTGCTTTTAACATCGAGTTTATACGGAGGAAAACTGGACCTATTAAAAGATTATTTACGCTGAGAATGAAGTGCAACAGATAATTTGGAATGTTAATAGCATGGAATCCGATGTATGGACTTCAAGTACAAGTACTTCTAAATTGAATTTAAACAGACAAATGGATTGTTTCAGCACAGCTTCTGGAGAGGAAGAGAAAATTTCTTAAAATTGTTTTTACAAAATCACTCTCTTTGTTCACGATCTCTGCCATGAAACTGAACAAAGTTCGAATGAATGTACTATAAATAAATGAACCCCTGAGGCGGTAACTCTAATGAAATTAACTGCATTATCTAGCGATTTGTTTCGTTTATTCAAATGAAATGAAAAGTTACATGAACCACTCCAACTTGACACACTTACTATATTCAATTGATTTACCGAACAATTTTCAACAAAGTTTCATATGTATACTACAATATATATAGTATATATATACTGTATATAGATATATACTATACAATGAATTTCAAACTAGGACGAATTACAATGTATAATGTCGCTCGCCAGCAAAATGAACCAAATTCCAAACGCGAAAAAAGTATTCATCCTCATGTAAGATTGAAGCAAAGAATTTAGTTCCGTGCTCGAGGCTGCGGCATTGACGAACTATAAGTGAAAACTTTACTAAAAAGTAAAAACCACTCAGCAATTGTGAGACCATTATTCCTATATAATTTTGTCCCCATTACTGATAAAGAATTGCGAATTGTCTTTAAAATATCGCCGAACAGTTGAGATGCTCAAATCTCCTCTGTAATGCAGCTGCCTTATTATCAAATTGGTCCCAAGACATTATATTGAGTTGAATCCCATAGGTTTGGAAACTTTATTAATCCTTTAAAACCAACGTCTACAGTCACATAGCACGTTGTAACGAGCAACAGAAGCGGTAGCTTGTGCAGCGTTAAGTCTAAGGACCCTGTAATGGGTTTCCAATAGAGGTTGAGGCCGCTATGCGACACTCGCTAGCAAAGCGCCGCTTTCGAAAGGGTTGCTACAAAGTTAACCTATGTTAGCATATCTTTGGTAAAGAAATGTCTCGCAGAATGCACTTGCATTCAGATCAATATAAATTTGGACTATAGTGGGCTGAAACGTAGCTGATTGTACAATAAATGAGTTTTGCAAAATTCTTGTGGGATTCGTATAGCTATCACACTTGCGGACAATTTCGAAAGTTTGAAAAAATTCATGACCTAGTGCTTAATTAACTAGTGAAAACAATTTAAGAATCAAATAACAATTTTTTCCTAATTTTCATGCAGGAATTATAGTTCAAGTTTGATACTCATTCCTGTGCCTGCCACCACTCCCTGATCTTTTTTGGAATTCATTAAGAATGCAAGCACTAAAGCTACTATCCAATTCCGTTAAACCTTTCTGGATAATCCGATACAAGAGTCAAGTAAGCGCGCTCGCGTCACCTCAGGCCGAGAAAACTCTTATGTGTTGTGGGGTAGGCGCTTGTTTTTGACGGAGGTGTGGTGCAGAATTTTGGCGCTTTTCTGCTTGGTATTTTATGGGTTACTGTTATAATATTTCATGGGATAGTGTATATCATTTTATGTGTTGATTAATGTTATTTTATGGATTGTTTTATGTTGATTTATGGTTTATTTTTATATCATTTTATAGGTTACTTTGTATTATTTTATGGGTTGTTGTATGTTATTTTATGGGTTAAGGCGTATAATTTTAGGAGTTCTTTTACACTATTTTCACGGTTGTTGTGTGCTGTTTCATGGGTTGCTTAATGTTGTTTGTGGATTTGTGTATATTATTTTATGGGTTACTTTATGTTATTATATGGGTTGCTCTATGTTATTGTATGGGTTGCTTAATGTTATTTTATGGATTGGTGTATGTTATTTTATGTGTTGCTATATGTTATTGCATGGGTGTCTTTTATTAATGGGTTGCATTTTGTTTATGGGTCACTACATGTTACTTTGAATTTTCAAACAAATGAAATTTTCAGTAGTATTCAATGTCGACACCAGTACGAGTCGAATAATTGAGTGCCAACCTCATATGTAATGAGAGAAAAAAATATAGTAAATTAATCTGTTATAAATTATTAGGCGACCCTCTCTAGTGTGAGTAAATCAGCCAAAACAAATAAGTTAATAATGCGAGAAAATGAACAATGTACGTAAAATAAAGCTAAACTTATCTTAACAAATTCATCTGAGAAGATATTCAGCAATATTATGTTTATTGAGGGTGAATTGTGATCTCAGTAATAAAATTGCAGTTTAATATTTATTGATTATGAATTATTAAAGTTGGCAAAATACAGCCTCATTTTAGGCGTCTACATAGAAAAATAACTTCATTTGACTCCAGATATCGAACACTTCTCAGAATACGAACACATTCACAAATATAAGATGCAAAACATCTCGCTCGAACAAACAAAAAGCCATGCAAATAAAATAAAAAATAACATAAATATTTCGCAAAGCCCCGGCGGTGTAAAATCTAGATCAAGGAATTTGTTTAGATTCCCGTGAGGTAAAAAGCAATGAGAGTTGGTGCGAATGCAGCCATCCTCGCTTGCGCTCCGAATATGAATGTCTTAGCTTAATAAAAATGAGATCCAGTCCCGAGGCATAAAAAACTTTTGATTACGAACTTTTGGCGGCTAGAATTCTTTTGAGGACGCCTCAGGAATACGAAATATCGATGAAGTTACTCCGGCAAACCTGGAGGAAATTACGAGGATTGCTTAATGATTGCTTCGTCTTGATTTTGAGGCTAAAGTTTTTTTCGTGAACCAGTTGCTGAATAATGAACAGATTGTCAGGAGAACATTGAATTAAAATTCAATTTTATGTCTGTTACAGCACACTGACATAACTGAATATATAATGTAATTCAGCAATGAAATTATATTTATTTTTCGATTGTTTATTTCTAGATTGAAATAGACTGAGAATAATTACGCATATATTAAATCATCATTAATCATGCAGATTGCACTACAAGAAAACAATGGATAAACTAACTGCGCTATCACTAAATTCGACCTGATCTTTTTACATATTTATACTACTTAAAGATTAATGAAAGTCAGATAATCATGCTTCTGTTCGAAAATTTTATGAATTGAATTTTGTTGATTTTATTGAATATATATCATGATGTACGCTCAATCGCACTCTGAACTACAGGGATATTGTCATTGGAGTTTATACATGTTTCACCACAGCCAATAACGACGAAACTTTACACGGCTGTTAAGTGAATATTTCTTCATTGTTCAAGACGTCTCGCATTGACGTATCTTAACTAAACTAATTGACTTCATGTGAGCCCCTGATGTATTTTTTTTCTCTTGTAAGATTCGTCATCCATTTAATATATGTAGCTTAATTACCAATTATTATGCAACTATCGGTAAAACATGCCCATATTTTTGACATGAAAATTTACCAATGAAACTTTAATACGAAAATAAATAAAACGAAAAACAAAGAGTGATCACTCAAAATAATAAATAGCAATTAGGAAGGAATGGCTTTATACACTCCTAACGGAGCAACAATAATGTGATGTTTTCACCACCAAGTCTTACAGCCAACTCTGCTATTTACACACCCATGCCTAACGATAAGCATGGAGAAAAAGAATAAATTTAGATCCTAAGGAATGTGGAAATTTCTAACAACACGGCTTTTAAGTGAATATTTCTTTCTTCTTAATGCATTGTCTCACATTGACGTATCTTAACTACACTAATTGACTTCATGCAAGCCCCAGAAGGTTTTTTTTTCTATTAATATTCGTCATCTATTTGATATACGCAGCTTAATTACCAATTATTATGCAACTACCGGTAAAACGTATTTTTCACATGAAAATTTACCAATGAAACTTTAATCATATAACATTCAGGCCTTTTATGTGCAAACCAGATTTACCGCAATACTCCAACATTTGTTCGAATAATAAGTTGCGTAAATGTTCTCCTGTTACTTTTTAGGGGAGACTATATTAATAATATTAACCCTTGAAATAATATTTTTCTCGTCATCCATTACTTTTTTATATTTTTATTTGTTCCTCAGTCTAATTTTTCACTGTAATTCAAATTTTAAAAACTGGACACCAGTATTTCAGTCACAGAACATTGATTCTTAATCATTAATATTTTCTGGAATGTAGAAACAGATCCAGAATCGGCAGGCTTTCATGGGCTCATTTAGGACTGTACAATGGAGCATTGGAAACACTTGCAAGTTGGCTCGTTAGGAAGACACTCATTTACCGCCTCCGTTCTGCCGAAGTTCTGTGCTGGCAGCTTGGGTTCTCTCTCATAAAAGCATCTGTTGCAACTACCACCGTAACAGAACAACATCGACAAACAACTGTTGTTATGTTCCAAGTTTCGAACGATACTGCACAACATATCCGATGCCATTGTGGTGGTAGCGTTGCAAGCTTAGCTCGGAAGAAAGTACGTAAACCTGCACTGCGAGACCGCGAGTTACTTGGTTAAGATGAAGCGCGTCACCGACTGAAGTATTGGCGCCCTTATACCGCGAGTTGAACTCTGATAACCGGCGATCGTTCGACGGCAATTTAGAATAAAATAGAAGTGTCGGCACTGAAGAAATAGGCTCATGGCTTGTTGCCGATTCCTGTACTTTTCTTGACTGTATTCCAAAAGGGATCCAGCCTTATGAACTCGATCTTTCCATAACTGACGATTGATTGAGATAATTGCTGGACTTGTTGCAAGGCTCGTAAGGTGCAACGCATTTCAAGACTGAACATATGCTCAATTTAACTCGACTCGAGTATGAAGGTTGCGAATGTTGGGACTTAACTCACGAACTCCTTCATAATTTTTGAATGTTTTTGTAGTGTCTGAATATTACTTAATTTGAGTCAAAACTTGTTAATTAGTTCATCTTGGTTCATTAATTTTACTGCTAACAAATCCCGTCGCACGATAAATTTTGGAAAAGATTCCTCTGCCTTTACAGGTTAAATTCACAGAAAATGTTATACTTAAATTTTTATAACTAATGCATAAGCAGCAATTTGCATGAATTATCCTTTCATAAATTAGTCCAAATCTGTAGTAATTTCATTTAAACCCGATTTATTTAAACGCGATTCATTTAAAACGCGATTCATTATAAAACGCGATTCATTTAAAACGCGATTCATTTAAACGCGATTACCCGTTTGTACAGACATACAGGTCTACCTTTCCATATATAAACAAAACTCCTGAAATAAAATAAAATTACAAATTTTACTCGATCTGCCCTCGCTCAATCACGGTAACGAGCCGAATGTGAACCAACAGTAACAGCCGACCTTAAGCCATTCAATGCATGGCCACCTATTTACCGACTATAATTTTGAATAGGTAAGATTATTAATGAATAAAGTACGTCCGATCATACACGGACGGCTGACCGTCAACCATTACCCGTAGATGACCGGTCATGCTGTCAACAATAATATAATTTAGTTATAATAGTATCATATAATATTATTATATTAATTTAATATAATCATTAGTTGACCAATAGCATCGTTATAAACGTCTTTCATCCTGCAGGTAAAATTAATCTCGTCTGATTTTCATAACTTTAAAAGAATTGCAACGGGTGAACAGTTTCGATTAATTAGTTTCCATTAACAGTTTATTTGCACATGTGTCATTTTTTAATTAATTGTCAATTCAGATGACTGTGTAAAGTTTAGCTCGAGCTGGCAACAGCAGACACTATAAAAGCTTAATCGGTTTGGAACGAGTTTTTGATGATTTCCCGTTAGGTATATCATTAAAACATTAAATAACATTTACTGATTTAATGATGGAAACTAAACTAAATTTTCCATACTTCGCTGACTTAAACTGGCAACTTTTCTGAAAGAAATTTGCATTTTAATCCCAACAATTATGGACGTTTTGACAGCACGAACTTTTGACAATTTAAATTGGCAATCTCAATTCAAACAAATCTTATTCCGGAATTTTCAAAACTAATTCAATATTGCAAATCAAATTATTTAATCTTTTGATGGGGGAACATTTAAGGAATGTTAATACCCAAATTTACGTAATTTGAGATAAAATGGTACGGCTTTGTTAAAAATGAACGAGTCTAAGAACCCATCTACTGCGACAAAATTAACAACAAATGCTAGATTGAGATAAAAAATCTTCTTCATTTTCAGCCGTTCTTTGCCGTACGGGGCAAATTTTACGACACAATTGTTGGTTGTTGTCGGTATAGTAATTAATGTTATTATAATATTTTATTTATTTTTATTAATGTGCTATACTACATGAAATCAAATACATCGAAAACTACAATTTCAATTTAATTCAGGAATATTTCAAAAAGAGACATTACACGAGCTTCTTTTATTCACAGTACTTATTAGACTCCTGTCACGCTTGGCACGCAAGATTCCACCAATAGTTCAAATTGCATCTTAGTCTACCAGAAATCAGAATCCAGCTCATGTTTACAAAAGCTTAACGAATTCTATTAACTAACGAGAGTCCACGAACAACAGCAAGAAACAAGGCACCGTATGTCCATCCATTCTTTTTGTCGCCTAGAGAAATGTCACAAAATTGTCCCTTTTTGACTCATCATTCGAACGATGTTGAAAACCTTCTGAATAAACACACAAAAACTGTTCCACCAAACTTTTGTAGTATCGAACTCAAACGCAGCAAAACTGTGGCACAGTTCGACGCCTTTACTTTCCCCTGTTCTCTGTCTCTCTCGGGCTCTCGACTGCGCAAAAAGGGGAGACTAAACTAAAAAATGGCTCCTATCTCAAGCAAAAACAAATCCACGCTGCGACAAGAGTTCAACTTTCACCCATTGTGCAATTTGAGTTTGCTCCGCAGAATAGAAATGTGGCAGCACTTCTATAGCGTGTCGGCCTTATTTACAGGCTTTATTTTAGCGAACATCTTTTGCCGTCTGATCGGAGGCAGTTTTAGGCAGATAGACGCTGCCGTATCCTGCCTAATTAAAGATTAACTTATCATACAAATAATTTTTGGTTTTCTATCCCACGTAAATAATTTACATGTGGAAAACAAATATTCCTTGAGCGCACACGATTTATTTGTAAATTGCATGCCTGTCAGTTGTAACCTTCTAATTATTGTTTACTTTTTCACAATTTTACACATTAGTTTCAAACAATAACATCATGAACGTTTTCATATCCCTCATATCATTGCATCACTAAAATGAGTCACAAAGGTATTCAGCATTTATTTAAAATAAGATAGTATCGTCTATGGTAAACGAGTCGATAAGGACTTCGGTAACGACTCAGGTAAATGAATAAACACACAAAATCGGTGAATCGAGCACGGCGGAAGTCATATGCGACTATCTAATGTTTTAAAATTTAATCTACTAAAATCCTTAAGTAATTCTAAATCCTTTATTTTAGGTGTGCGTGAACAAAGACCAGTCCAGCTCTTTGATGTTTTTAATCTGTCGAAATCACAATAGAATTTTTTATTTTGACCCCTTTGATCTTACTCAAATTTGAAAATTCTGGCTAGTGTCAGGAATTCGCCCCTGCAGCTGTCTTGTTTGCATTTACGCTCAACAAATAGCAACTGTCTTGATAAATGCGAGTGCAGCCCGCTATACACTCAAAGAATTCAGTGAAACTATGTCCAAATAGCGATGCACATTCGCACAAACTATGTCCACATAGCGATGGTCATCCTGACACCTTTTGACCCGAAAAACGGGGGTACTAGTGTTCAGATCAGAAGGTTTTGAAGAAATGTGTGAAGAAATGAAGGTGTTGTTTACCAGCCTTGTTCGTTGACTGGTTTTAATTAAGCTACCCCTGTTATGGCGCTGTCTCGCGGGGCCCACAAATTCCTTTTATTTTGTGTCGAGTTGGGCAAGTCTCGTGATGGTCTACAGCGAACTATGTTTGTGATATAGGACATATATCTATAGTATTTTGTACGTGATATAGTGGATGTCATCATCAACCTGAGGTAATTCCATTTGGAATGGGATTCATTCTGAAGCTGGGAATGTGACTGAGCCCTGACAGTGGATATAATTCTATTGATTTTAGAAATACCATCAATGATAAAATTGGTGCAGAAAACATAGTCAAAGGAAAGAAAGTTATTTAGTAAAATTAATATTTATATATAGTTCAGGCTTGTTTTTTAAAATCTAGAAAAATAATGCAACTGCGGGAGCTAATTTTTTGGCAAAAAATTCACCAATATTTGTAATAAGTTTCGCAACAAAAAGTCAACAATCAACAGAAATATGCAAATTATTCATATTTCCTAAGAAGCCGAGATCGTCAAAATTGTTCTAGTGTTGCTCAGAAACATAACATCATTGACATGAATCCCTTAATTAAGAAGTTGCGTGGGAATTGATACAAAAATTATTCGTAAATAAATATCATTTTTTATTGCTCAAATTATATGTAGGGCTTGCCAGATTTTTCATAATTCTTTCAGACTTGGCCACAAGTTATATAAAGGTTTTAAAAAAACTCGTTGAACTCCTTTTAAAAAAACATATTGAGCTGAAAATTAGTAAAACACTGTATGCATGCATCAAAACAACCATAACCTAACAATAGAAAGAGGTTAACAGCTAAACCAATCTCTTCCCTCATGAAATAGATCGTTATATCATAACATATAAATGACCATAGCATTTCAGAAATTACTGGCATCATCCGTTGACCGCGCAAATGAAGATATCAGAGTGTATTCGGAAGACTGTTGCGAAAATGCTTAATAAATTTTCCTTAATATTAGTGATGAGGCTGGGAATAAAATTTCGCGAAAATGCTTCATAAATCTTCGTTAATAATAGTGAAGAGGCTGGGAACAACATCTCAAAGGGAGCAATTTCTCTCAGGTTTAACCATGCAGGATTGCAAGCCAGGCTTCCAGCTTCAAAGCCCACCATTTCAAAGCAAAACCAAGTTTTGTCATGCATACGGATGAAGAGGCCAATGTATGGAACCGTAATCATTCTCGATCCCTCCACAAAGACATCACCAATATTGACTTTTTCAGACAATAACGAAGCAAAATATCACTTCTTTTGTTGAGTATCCAAACTTTGAAGTAAAAGCCAGGAAGGTTAAACTTGGATTCGTCATCGAAATGAATTCATTTCATTGAAATTAATTCATTGAAATAAAATGAATTCATTGAAATGAAATGAATTCATTGAAATGAAATGAATTCATTGAAATGAAATGAATTCATTGAAATGAAATGAATTACTTGAAATGAAATTAATTCATTGAAATAAATTCATTTCATTCATTGAATTCATTGAACTCATTTCATTTAAATGAATTTATTGTCAGTCCAATAACATGTAGAACGCCTGCCCCTGCAATGTGATGACGGAACCTTTGAAAACGGGAACTGGGATTACAATTTTGTACCGTTTAACCCACGAAAAACAGTTTGCCATCAAAGTTTATTCACTTCAACTTCTCGAATTTTGGGTGAAAGCGATGCAGCAGTTCCCAGGCGGACGGACTTCTGCAGATATTCTAACAATTGAGTGATCTATTTTGAGATGTTTCGGTTGGCAAACCGGGATAGGTTTGCTGTTTGATTCAAGGAAATTATCATGAACTTTGGAAACTAATCACTATATACTTAATGCTAAAAATTAGGTGTCGTTTCAGTGTTTAATTAATTCTAGAACAAATTGGTTTGAGATGAGCTGATGCAATTTTAGGCGTCGGTCCGATTTCCTACGTTGCGTTCATTTTCTAATGTGACGAACACTATAACACGTATATTATTGTCATTCTGTGTAAAATTAGCATTTATTATCCCATTCTGACTTCTTGCGATTACCAATCCATTTTTCATTCATATATTAATTTTTGTAATACTTAATTATGATACCTTTATATTCCTAACAGTAATTATAGTTATTATTACAACTTTTTATCAGTTATTTTGTTTCTGATCACTTGTCAACAATTTACATCGATTTACAAATGGCAAATGGGGAAAGTATAATGTGGATGGAGAATCCTAAATGAATATAATTTTTAAATACATAATATTTTCGACCTCAGACGCAGATCGAAAAGGCTCTGTTGCTGAGCATAGCTCTGTTGCAACGTTCAGTATTCCAGGTGATGCGCTAGGTTGCCATCAATAACTTTGTGACCTGATCACGCACAGGAACTTTCACTAGGAAATTTGATCATTTTCCCCCGTGCCAGTTGAATTTGGGCGGAAGCGATCAGCCCTGAAGACTATCATTCCTATTCAAGACAGACTGGCACGCCACCTTCCAACTCTGAAGCTTGTCCTCCAAAGTTGGGATTTTTTATTATCAAGGATCGTCTCTAAAGTTGGGATTTTTATTATCTAGGATCGTCTTTAAAGTTGGGATTTTTTATTATCTAGGATCGTCTTTAAAGTTGGGATTTTTTATTACCTCGGATCGTCTTTAAAGTTGGGATTTTTTATTACCTTGGATCGTCTTGAAAGTTGAAATTTTTTATTACCTCGGATCGTCTTTCCTAATCATTCGAAAGATTGGCCAGCCCCTGAGGACCAATTCATGGCGAGGTTCTCTGAAAAATTCCACTCGAAGGGGTTTTATTTCCTGACTGTTTCTTCAACTCAAATTTATGAGTGGTCTAATCCATCATCCAATCGATGTGTTTTCGCTTGTTTTCACTTTTGGTTCCAAAACACGATGAAAAATCTGTCGATGCGTCCTCGAATTATAGATTTCCCATTACCGATATTAACAACAAAAAAGGATAGATGATTTTGAAAGAATATTCTTCCCCAAATCGTTGTGCCGCAGCGAATAAAACACGAATAAGGGACGTTGATGATAAAAATTATACGCAAATTAATACCAAAACTTTATTCGAAATTGAAATGACCAGCCAATCAGATTAGCGGAAATCATGAGTTTCGTTACTAACTTCAAAATTCGTAGGTGATAAACTTAGGTATCAGAAATCTTATAAACAACAAATTAAATAACTATGCTAAATTGTTTATTTATAGATTATTTATGATTATAAATTGTTTATTTTTTATATCTTGATTTAAAATGATTCACTTAGCAGCTATTTTTCAAAATTACACAAACTTAAGACCATGATTTAAGCTCCACCTGGACTGAAAACATCTAATCTAACATAGCGTGCTCAAAAATGCATGATTCAGAGTGAAAACATAATGGCTTGGAGAGGCAGAAAAACTGCAAATATATGTAATTAATAAAAAGAATGACCACGACTGATATCGTGGCAAACTTATTTTAAAAGATGGGAAGCATCAAATCAAGAAGTTTGAACAAATATTTTAGGTCCCAAAAACTTTCCATCGCACTTGTGTAAATGCTAGACCATTCCTCCTTCAATGTGCTGACAGCAGCGAACTTACAACAAGTAACCAAACCACCTACAAGAAAGTTCATTGTCACAAAATTCAAACATATTTCTGGTAAAAATAGGAACTATAGATAAATTTCGAAGCAGCAGTGATCGTCAATAATTTGCTTTTAATAACTTACACGAAACTGCAAAATTTCCAATTTCAGTTTCAATTTTTTTTAACTGACGACAGGAATTAAGATTCGCAAATACGTCCTAATTTTTTTATATCAGTAAGGAGAAGTTGGTGCGGCGAAAATTGTTAATTGAGGCTAACAAAAGTGGCGAAGGATTTCGTACAATTCAAACATTCAAAAAGAAAGCCAGAGCGTCATAAAAATTTTAGTAGAAGGTAAAATAAATCTCGATGACTTTGAAAAAAGACCTAACGAGGAAGAGAATTTCATGCCAGAGAAAAAATTCATTGACGATGTCGATTTTGTGATAAAAAATCCAGGTTGAGGATGCGGTTAGGGTGCGTCGGGGAGGCGCTGCTAAGGCAGGAATATTAGCGTAAAATTTTGAATTTTCAGAGTTTAGGAAGTCGGCAAAGGTTAACTTTCGACTTTCCAGGGGCTGCTCAGCACGGAATTGAAAATTTTAGGATCAAGCTGAAAATGTTGGATCATGAAGAGCAGGGATTAGAAATGTGGTCGTAAGTTTGATGCTGATCCACGTTTCTCTCATAAATCATCAATTGTCCACATAATTCAAACTTCCACAATCTCAAACTCTCACATTAATCCTAACTCTCCACCATAATTACAACTCCAACCGTACTGCAACTTTTCACCATAAACTCGGCTTCTCACCACCATCACCGCTTCTCACCACCATCACCACTTCTCACCACCATCGCCACTTCTCACCACACATCACCACCTTCTCACCACGCATCAGCACACATCACCACACATCAGCACACATCACCACCTTCTCACCACACATCACCACCTTCTCACCATCACCACACATCACCTCCATCACCACCATCACCACCATCACCACCATCACCACCATCACCACCATCTCACCACCCATCACCACACATCACCACCATCACCACCATCACCACCTTCTCACCCCACATCACCACCATCACCATACATCACCACCATCACCATACATCACCACCATCACCACACATCACCACCTTCTCATCACACATCACCACCATCACCACTTCTCACCCCACATCACCACCATCACCCCACATCACCATCACCACCTTCTCACCCCACATAAGCCCGCTCTAAGCTCGCTATTCTGACAGCCACAAGCACTCATTTGGTATTCATTGGCCGTCTATACACTCAACTTCTGTGAATTTCCCATTCACTTCTGGCCTTCTTTCCCGGAGTTTTAGTCTTCAAGAGACCTTAGAGAGCCTCGAGTCGCTTCCTCCTGAAAGTTCCTTGAGTTATATTTGCAGCGGGCAGACCTTAGAAAGGCAGATTTTTATTTATAATTGCCACTTAGGAGTTCGTTTGCGCTTTCTACTGCTTCTTCCTTCAAAAGGAAGATTTTTTTTCGATATTCTCTCACATTCTTCGGTTTTATTATTTTCATGTGAATTTGAAAATATGAATTTTGTGGCATTCATGGTAGTTTAATTTTTAATTTTCTTGAAATTACAATAACTATTGACAGATGCCTCAAGTCTTATGAGTGTTTCCAGCTCATGGTTTATTTTTTAGACAATTTTTTAATGCGTAAATTTGCAACTAATTACATTGTGTGTTTGAGATTTCATATTAGAGATCATTGCAATGCACTGCCACATCATCTGCTAATGAATAGTAGATTATTGCAGTTGCTATTTTAGATAATTCATTTTGCTTCAATGGTTAACCCAAAGGATGTTAACCTTATCCACTGTTAACCTGTGTTTACCTGTTAACCTCTGCACTCTTTATCCACAGTTATCATATTTTTTGCCTGTTTGGTTAATTAACCCGTACACAGTCTCCGTTATTTCAGTCTTCGCATGCAATGCAGAACATTTCAGGGTCGGAATTTAACGGAAACTGGACCGCCGGAATCACACGGACCATTTGCGAGCAGTTCTGTTCCGCTGGGGGAATTCTATAGCCCCCGCCAGATCCTGACGTTCCTTCCTGATTGAAAAATCAATGGCGGAAAATTATGGGCAGTTTCGAGAAAGAGAAAATGAACAGCTGAGACGGAGAGTGCGACCCAATGCCTAGCGATACCGGAAAACTGAAGGTCGAAAAGTTTCGGCTCAAGGTGAACTCTAAAAAATTAAATCCGTTTTTATGTCCAATTTATAAGCAAAATTGGACAAAACAGCCATTGGCTAGGAGGGTCAAATATGGTTAAATATACTCGTTTATTTATACACTAAAATGGCAATATGTTTTGTAACAGTTTAGTTATTTTTCCTGACAGTTTTTGTCATAATGTCGAAATTAATATTATTATAATTTATTTATATAGTACAATCTAGATGTATTTATGATTAATTTGAGCGAATGTGACAAAGAAAATCACTACTCAGATAATATTTTTCCTTATACTACTTCAAACAAACTGAAATGATTTTATTGGAATATATGAGAAAAGCAAGTAATTACCGATGCTAAAATTAAAATCAATCGCAAATTTTCCTAACAAATAAAACCATCATCATAATCTAACCAGTAGAACTACTGCTAAATTTTAGTTTAAAATTGCCGAAATTTCCGTTAAGTAATCCTACCAGGGAGCGTAGTTCCTGTGACACTCGGGTAAGTGAGTTTAGCTTATTCTGTTTTCAAATAAAAGAAATCCATGGCTTTCCAGCTTCACTTTGAGCTCGGGAAAAAAACTTTCCAGAAACTCACTTCAGTCTTTACGAGCAGCAGTTCGTGCTTCAAAGCGGCGGCTCACATGGCTCGTTGATCAGATGTGGAAGTAAACTTGGAAAAATGAGAAGTAGGAGGATAATGATAATGGAAATAGAAAAAACTAGGAAGATAGTGATAATGGAAATAGAAAGACCTAGGAAGATAGTGATAATGGAGATAGAGAGAACTAGGAGGATAGTGATAAGGAGATAGAAAGAACTAGGAGGATAGTGATAATGGAGATAGAAAGAACTAGGAGGATAATGATAATGGAGATAAAAAGAACTAGGAGGATAGTTATAAGGGAACAAGAAAGAACTAGGCAGTTGATGATAATGGCGTTAGAAAAGAACTGTGGCAGGGATGATAATGGAACTAGAAAAGAACAAGGCCGCTGGTGATAATGAGATGTTAATGATAAAGAACTAATGAAAGGAAACGCGTGACGGATAAGATGAGGTAAACATTTGCCAACTTGAAAATTTAGTTGTCGTAGAATTATAGTGTAGAGGAGAGAAATGCAACTTTTATAGATGTCTTGTACGCTGATATTTTTGTACGGTCACAATGTCTTGTACGGTCACAATGAAGCACACAATATTGGTCCTATTTAAAAATATCAAATTATCCCGTGCACAGTACACACCTGTCCCGTATGGTGGCGCAGATCAAGTGATCCTATAGAGCTACAACTATTCCGCAATACAGAGCGGATCCGGCAACATCGCACGGAAGTCTAACGCCATTTTATTAGAAAAATATCAGCGTACAAGACATCTATAAAAGTTGCGTTTCTCTCCTCTACAATAGGGAAAGGCATTTTGCCTTTTTTCATTTCTATTTCAATTAACTTTGAACAATTGGTTTATAACGTCAAATCAATTTTATTCCTTTGAAAGGAAAATATCGTTTATTCTACGTATTTCATCGTTTACTAGCTCTAATTTTTTGTCAGTTATAATTGAAGACAATTCCAGTTTTAGTAATAAGCGACAGAAATGAGATAGTATAGTCAAAACTTAGCATCACTCTCAGAAAAGTAAATGGGTCAAAGTGTCCAAATAGTGACACATTTTCTTGCCCACAGCCCGTATACACTGAACGGACGTTACACTAATACTCATTTTTTATTGAACAAAGTGGGTCGCAAAAATTGCTGTGCTATTCGAAAAATGATGTCACACATTTCATTGAGAGTTGCACATATTTCCTATACCAACATACAAGTTCAACTTAACATTTATACACACACATCAATCACGCTAAACTATGATATAATATAATAATATAATTTAATATGAAAATATGATACAAAGAAGGCACTGTAAAGAGTTAGGCTTTCATTCTCGCATTACTCTACGTTCAGTGTGCTCTAAAAATTTTTAACAATTGAAATTACATCACAGTTTCCTTCGTTCTTTGGTGTTGCAAAGCACTATTTATTCCTAAAAATGTGGAGATCACAATAGGACAGATTTAATTAATGTTTAAAACTTCCGTAATATAGAGCACGGAAATTTGCTTACTTTTCAGTAGCGTGAAAGATCGATGTAGTTACAGGAGCTCATTCTGTTCAGTATGCACGAGCTTAACCTACACTTCTAATTATTCTAAATTAAAAAATTAGCTACCAGGGAGCCAAGAAAATGTCATTAGGCTTCGCCCAGCATGTATTCATTCTGCTCAGCCTCTGTGATGTCACAAAAAGCCTTCCCCTAACGCACTTATTGCATGGGAATTTCATATAAATAGACGGATTTTCTCCGAAGACTATGATCGAGGAAAAAATTCACGAGTAATAAACTAAGAATTTTTCCCTAGCGGCTAAAATGCTAGCGACATTTTTTTTAATATTTGCGCTAGACGACGAATGCGTAAACTAAAGTAACATTTCACACTGGAATTAATTCTCGACGTGAATTGTTTGTTGCTTATTATTTAGACAGGCCTATATAGATGAATCTTTTCGTGAACATTTTTTAAAAGTCGTTACATATTGTTTCATTCAATGTTTGTTTAAAGCACCATGTGGTGTTTTAAACAAACTGAAAATATTTTAGCCAATTCCATCGAATTATTCCACGGAAACACGGTTCTAAAAACATGTTTTCGGGCAGCTTTAGGACGTAAACATTCTCAGGTCCCGCTTGCGAAGCATCTAATTCAACAAATTGGATGTTCCAACTATAACTGCAGGTATTTTTCCTACTTCGGAGCACCAAGTCTCATTTAACTGAATCTGTCTGGAAGAATTTCCCTGAAACTAACGACATTTCCCTGAAACCGAAGGAATTTCCCTGAAACCTACGAAATTTCCCTGAACTGACGAAAACGTTAATTGGGCTGCCCAGTGGAGGGTGTGTTGAGCTCATTAAGGAAGCGGGCTTGATTGGACAGCCCAGCCAGGCCTCGCCAAGGCAGCCCAACATGGCTGTCGGTTCCAGACGGACGATCAATTCCGCCTTCGAGTGTCCAGGCTGAAGCAGCGCTCAACTTGGCAAATTAGATATATTTTTACGAATTTCTATGCTCTTTGTATTTTTCTATAGTAAATTTTCGTTTATGAATAGCAATACATAATAATTACTTTTATATGAGATGGATATTAAAAGAATCATAGTTAATTCGACATTTGTCAAAAAATAAGGCAATTTAAATTTGTAGTTAAGTAACATAATCTGAAAATTCCAGCCTTGCCTTTAAAGATTATAAAAAGGAAATATACTAGCAACCGGCGAAAAATATGAGCTGATCAGGGTTACCATAGCATGCTACTATAATCCTTCATTCTAAATTGAATGAATTAATGAATATACTTTATTGCTTAATTTGTAATAACAAAGCCCAGTGTCGCTTCGCTAGAATGCTTCCCGTTGCACATGAAATGATTCACGTGTGAAGAGTGTTATGAGGAATGAACGTTCGTCATTACTTGTGAATTTATGTAATAAATCAAAGTAATGGAACGTACATTTTTACTTGCCTTCGAACGCTTGTCAAAGGCTCTTCTATGGAACTCTTTTTGAATCTGAAAGTGTCTGCAAAGAACTCAATCGCTGACAAAAGCAGAGTGAGTTTTCTCGCTATTGGACAGAAAGTAAAGACAAAATAAAATATTACTAACATATTCCTTGCCCATTTCATTGTAAATGCGTATAAGTATTTTATTCCGAAGCTCAGAAAATGATTATCAAATTCCATATTAGTGAAATATCCAATTGGGATGGTTCCAAATCGGATAGATCTCAATGCAGACAACTTCTAGCTAATTTAATGATATCTCAAATTTTCTAATATGATTGCTTGAATTTACTTTCAATAGCGCGCACTCAACGTTCCTCTGCCCAGCACAAGCGAACAAGGCGCACAGAGCAAACAATTCACAGTCGACCAAACATTTCCTTTTTCTTGAGAAGCTACGCACGCGGCATCGGCTATTTCGCGACATCGGAGCTGATTTGCCTAATGTATGCTCGTAGTAACTCTGTCTCTCTCATCCTGACGAATGCTCTGTTGCTGTTACTCTGCGTGGTATAGAATTAATTGTTTATTACGACAACTATTCTGATACTCTAAAGTACATATCAAATGAGTTTTCTAATGTGGATTAGGTTGACCCACACATCCTGATAAGCTTCGTCAACAATTACGCTTTAAAGTTAGTTCAATATCCAAATTGCGCTATAATGCAGTTAGCGTACCGTAATTCTTACGCCAAATTGTGCCAATTATTTACGCTATTTAAATTATTTCCCTATCAATGGGATACTAATATATTATTTATCCAAGTATTCGTTCCGTACGAGACTTTAGCATCAGCGTTTCGCCGACAGCAGAGGAATTTGTCGCATGTGTGCCAGGCTGAAGACCTTTGACGACGCCACGCCTTTCTTATAAGAAGAGAATGTCGCAGCCCACCAGCAGCAACATGAATTCCTGGACGATGATTCCCAGCCCCCGCGATGTCGCCAGAAATTCCGACAAACTTGCGAGATTCTCGGGAAACTTAGCGGCATCCCACAAGCCTCCAACACAAGCACTCATACCTCCTCCATGTAATATTCAGTGTGAGGCAACACATTACATTTTATTTCATGATTAAATATCAACAAATTTGAATGTCAATTCCATCCATGCATACTGTCCTTCCCATCAATCTTTAATTTCTTTCAATTGAGCAGCATCGTAATAAATCTCCTTCAATACAACAACTGAAGGAACATGTGTGCTCCTCTTATTTAATTTCTGATACAATATAACAAAATAAAATACGTCCTTGGTTGAAAATCATGCATGAGTGGAATCTTTTTCGTTAATTTAATGTAACAGTGGGAGTTAAGCGGCATTTACTATGCAATTTACTGCTTTCCTAACCTTAAAACCCTGAACTTTAATTTTCGTAAACAACTTGTTATGCGCTCAGTGCGGGAGTATTTAAATTCTAGAACCCGAGCATAATAGACCAAGGACTACCTTTTAGTCACGGAACCCGAGTGTTATTTTGTCCACAAGAATTTCTTTCACTTGTGGGTGCCGAGATTCACTTCTGCTCTTAGCAACGCAAAACCATTAATAATGCTTGCAGCCCACCAGTCTCAAACTGATTGCCTTTCCCGTCCTTAAAACCGCTCTAACCGAGGTAAAAAGCTCGCAAGATGCTGTTAAAATAATTAAAGCCCTCCCCGCCACCCGTCAATGGATTGTTCTCGAAAACGCTCTTTTTATGGTCCCAGTTTTCTAATTTATCTACTAAAGCGACGCAGGAAGCAATAAAGTGAAGCGCGCCTTAATCAGGATATGAACGTAAGCTGACCGCTGGCTTGATCTAGTGGCAGGTACTCTATAAAGCGACTTTTTTGTTCGTCCGCTCGAGCCTAAAAAAGGCAAAAAAAGAAAAATCTTGTACATCATTTTGGTCCTGTGCACTTGGTTCTTAAATGTTTTGAAGACTTCGCCAAATTTACAAGGATCCGCATTCTTTATTCTCCCTACTCATTTGATTAATTTCATTTGCTTTTTTGGGAAGGATATTCCAATTTCTAGATGTTTGTGCGAATCGCGCGCGAATTTATTCATCACAAATTTACACATAAGCTTAAAATCAACTTGGTTGCTAATGGGAAGTCATATAATGCGATGAAGCTTTAAAGAAGTTTAGTTCACCTTCGATGCAGCGGCGCACGAGAGCAGCTAAAAAATCAGGTTTCTTTGAGGATCATTAGCATCTAAATTGAAACGTCGAGCTGACGACAGGCAGTTTGGCGGCGTGACGGCATCGGCAAAAATCTTAACGCGCCGCGTAATCTCAGGCGCAATTGAACGGCATTGCCATGGACGGCAGGCCTATGCTTGAGATCCTAACTAGAATCCTCAAATGAGGCCTATGGCTGAGATTATAACTAAAATCCTCAAATGAGGCCTATGGCTGAGATTATAACTAAAATCCTCAAATGAGGCCTATGGCTGAGATTATAACTAAAATCCTCAAATGAGGCCTATGGCTGAGATTATAACTAAAATCCTCAAATGAGGCCTATGGCTGAGATTATAACTAAAATCCTCAAATGAGGCCTATGGCTGAGATTATAACTAAAATCCTCAAATGAGGCCTATGGCTGAGATTATAACTAAAATCCTCAAATGAGGCCTATGGCTGAGATTATAACTAAAATCCTCAAATGAGGCCTATGGCTGAGATTATAACTAAAATCCTCAAATGAGGCCTATGGCTGAGATTATGACTAGATTCCTGAAATGAGGCCTATGGCTGAGATTATGACTAGATTCCTGAAATGAGGCCTATGGCTGAGATTCTAGCTATAATCCTCATATGAGGACTATGGTTGATATTGTAACTAAAATCCTTCTTAAATGAGGCCCAATGCTGATATTTTAAATAGACGCCTGAATGTGGCTAGAGAACGTGTGAAAATAATTGATGGCTTATAATTAAAAGTCGAAATCAAGAAACATTAAGAAATTCAGTCAACCGGAGTCATCCGGATAGTCTAAATTATATTCCAAATTTTTCGTGGGCTTTAAATTGGAGAATATCACTTGCATCCATTAGTACCGTATGATTATGTGCACATGCTAATTCCTATTTCATTTAATATTATTATTTATTATGTATCATAATTGATCTTTCAGAGATGTTCAGGTTTCAGCAGTAACTTTTGACAGTTCTTCAAAAAATTGAACAAACAAAAAAGGATAAACCGCAAGTAGCAATTGACTATACAACAATTTACTACTATATCAAATTTAAACTTTTGACAGTTCTTCAAAAAATTGAACAAACAAAAGAGGATCAACAGCAAGTAGCAATTGACGATGCAACAATTTACTACTATTTCAAATTTACATGTGAGTTTCAGAAATTTGTTTATTAGCGAATACAATAATTATTGTAATTCTGCCTTCTCGAAACTGTCTGGTGATGTACATTGTTGGATGAAGTGCATCCAGAACCTTGATTGTGTGCCACTGTCCGATCATTGTTTCATCGCGCTGTCGAGATGACGACTCTGGAACTCGTGATGTAAATGAATTGTCAAAAAATCATGATTATAATAAAACATGTAAGCATCTGCCGCTAATTATATTTTTATTCTAGGAGATCCTAAATAATTTTTATCCAATTTTATCCTAGGAGATACGAGAAGATCCTAAAGGCTTCGTCCCAATTAACGATAAAAATCAAGACAATTCTCAACTTTCAGTGGACAACCGGAAATAGGCGTCTTGGACAAAATATATGCGTCCTGGACAAAATATGATCTCTCCATTTTTCAGATTTTTTCTTTTCAACGTGCATGAAATTAGCGAAAATCTTTGATAAATTTAACTAACGTGAATGAAAGTGATTTTTCATAAATTTAATAACGAGGAAGGAAACAAAGGGGACAGAATCATCCTTTTCGGTCCGAATCATGACTTTGGGCCGTTTACCAAAACCGCCTTGAATATTCATGCATGCCGGGAAGGCTTAGAGCAAACCGAATTGTTGGACGGTATTTGGAGAATTTATTTCTTTTAATATTTAGAGAATATATTCTCCAACCTTGGGAAGCATTCACAATGAGCTCAAAACTGAACATGAGCATTACTATCAATTGGTGTTAGGTACACAAAGAAAAAAAAACAAATGACCTAGAAAAAATTTAAAATGGTTTAACCCAGAGCATATTTTTAATGGAATAAGCATTATATCCTATGATATTACGACCTATATATTCCACGCAAACTTATAGTAGTTAATATAATATTTATTACCTTCTTCCATCGAGCACCTGTAGACGATGCAGAGGAAGCAATAAGACTTCAAACAGCTCATAAAATTCCTGAAACGTAAAATATTCATTCCAGTCTCTGAATATTTACAGCTGTACTGCAAGAAAAGAGATGTTGTTTGAAGAAGAGGCGTTGTTTAAAGGTTCGTCGCATCGTCAGCTCAGCGTGAACGCAGGCTTGAGCTTCGTTTTGTCGAGCTAAAGGAAGTGTCGCGGCGAAGACAGGAAGGATTTTTTGTGGAGAAGGTTTTAAGTTTAGAAGGGAAACTGTCATCTAAATTCTTTTAAAGATAGCGGTGTTTGCACTGAGCGGAATTCATAAAATGTTTGCCGTGCACGGAAACTTTCACTCCGAACTACTAAATTTTTTCATATTATGCAAACATGAGTTCAGTCTTAAAAGGAATTTTCTTGTAGTTTTTCATGTAGATGTTACTACTTCATCAAATTAATTTATAAAGGATATAACATGTCGGGAATTCGAAAACAGAACCACTTAAAAGCGCATAATCTCACAAACACACAAATTTTCAACTTTATAATTTAGAGGCGACAGAGAAAAAATAATTTAGAGGAGGAAAAAAATTGCATATAAAGTATTTGTAAAACAATTCAATCGAATAAAAGAAAAGGCAACGAAATCGATTTATAATAAATGTTCTAAAAATTAGACGTTGGTAAAATCAATGCTGTTTAATTTTCTGAACTTTTAATCTTCAGAAACTACAGACGTTAGAATATATAAAAGACTGCATAATTTCTTATCGATTAATTTTGGTATTTACTTATAAAACTCCACGGAAGCGTGCGACATGAAGCGCAATCTAAATTATCAAAGGTACAGATACATCATTAATTTACACTCCTAAAACCTGCGATACAAATTGTGAAGGATCAAACCCTCTCTTGATGAATGCTCCACGTCAGCGCAGAGATGAACAATTCTAGCAACAATTGCTCTCTATTTTCAATTTCCGGCGTAAGAAAGACCAACCACGATCCGATTTCCTGCCGCGATTGTGGAAACGCACTTTGAAAGCAACCGACGGCAAAGGGTGCTACAAGTTTCCTTTTCGCGGGAATACATTTTGAGGGCGAGCGATGGTTGCCAATTTTGGAGCGTTTGCTGGCTCTTTATCCTGCGATTGACGGGGAAACGAGTGTTTGCTGGAGTGGCTTAGAGTGAAAGGCAACCGAGCGTACTTTGATGCGTAGACGTTATTCCTGTAACTCTGGATATGCTGAGAGCCATTGAGTATAGTTCGAGGAACATCAATTTTTAAATTCATTTTCAGAAGTCACACATAACGACTATAACAACCCCTTCATGTTTGACGTATTGCTATTCATGTTGACGTAATCCCCTCTTGGCTCATCAGACATTCAAACAATACAAAAGGATTAAAGAGCTGAATTTATAATATTTACGATTTCATTGCATTTATGAAATTACTGTCATTTCCAAGAAGCCAAAATCTTGACTATCTAAGAATCCACTGTCAAAACTACGAACATTTCGGCACGCAGACAAAGTCTAAAGCTCCTCCATTGATGGCTCAAGTCGTGATGGTGCCGGCGAACGCTGTTATCTGCAAGCGCTTCAAATACTCTGATGTGTCCCAATTACCTAAATTGTCCCGGGCAAATTGCACGGGAGTTGCAATTGCGGTGGACTCGCCAGACGCAGGTCCATTATACACTCGCCTTGAATTGAACGGGTGTGACGAACAAATAATTACTTATGGAAAATAGATGGTTTCACGGGAACTGCGCCGCATGGCTCGCGACAGATGTTTCGTAGGGGTGCCTAAATAATTCCCGGAGGCCGTCGCGAACTGAATTTAATGATTTATGTGTTAAATTATGCAAAATTCCATGATACATTTGTGAATTAAATTGTACGTATACCATATTGATGTATACTATAGTGATGTGTGATATGAATTGTGATTGTATAGTTCCATGATTGTATTGCCATGTTAATTAATCCTTCATTATATCTGAAAAAATTGGTCATTTCTTGCGTCGTTAGCATTGGAAAAACATGAGTCGTTGTATGGATGTTCCTATTTTTCGCCTTAGAGTTTTTATCATTTCACTCCCAATCATTTCGAGCATATAAAAAGAATTCTAATCATGCGTCAATAATGACAAAAAATTACATTAGTGTCAGGCAGACAAGCTATAAGCGGCTGTTTAACCATCTGATTACCTGTGAATTAAGAGAACAAACAAGTTTTTTATGTGGTACAATATCACAATGATTATCTCTGCAATTAAACAGCATTCAAGTCTAGCTCATTCGCCTGCTCCAGGAATTAAAACATACTTTTTTGCACAGCGCCGAGTAAGGTGGATAAACGATTACTTGTTGATCACTTTTATTTGATCTGAAACTTTCATGCCGAGTTCCTTTGATCCCTGCCGTCGTACTGTGTCTGGAGTAATGTGCTATTTAGAGCTAAAATATATCAAAAAGTCCAGTAAAATTCCCTTTAAATCAGTACGTTCTAAAAGATGAACGTAATTGAAAACTCTCAACTGTAAGCCATTACTGCGATTTACTCGTTTGACACTTGATTCCATGATGGAGCTCTGAAAAATGTCCTGGTCTTTTAAAATAAAACATTTTTAAAGGTCTTCCCTTTTTAAGACCTTTTTAAAAAGGTCTTTTTGAATCTCGATTGCCGGAAAAATTGCCTTAACTGCTTAACTGCAATTAGACGCGTCCACGATTTTTCCCCATGATCACAATCATGCCATTGTTGATAAACTTAATAATTCTGGAAATATATGAATAGAAGAATCAACTTAATCCCAATCAGGGTCGCGGTGGCGCTCACTCAGAAAAAAGGAATGGGTCATAGTACAAATAGTGACAAATTTTCTTACACACCGCAGGAGAAGAGAGCGGATGCGGTACTGATACGCCAAAGTGGGTCAATATCTGAAACTCCGTTAACCAATCAATAACGGTGTTGTAAGTTAAACCCCTCAATCACCAACGAGGTATAAGCCGTTACTTGTACTTAGCTTGTTGCTTAAGCCAGTTATGATAGTACGGCCACAAGTGATTTTAATTCCCCCAGCCAACCCGAGCTCAAACTCAATCTCATACAATATAATTTACATTCAGTTTTTATAGAAGGAAAAAATTATCCTCTGCAAGTCATTTCTTTACCTGTGACATTCATCGAGTCTATGGCCTTGGACGCATGGCTCATAACCTCTCTATCAAATCCGACATTTATATAATTTAAACAATCTACATAACACCAAATTCATCCTCTAGTCGGACCATGAAAAAAATCTGTCATACATTGATTAAACATAATCTATCAACTCGCTATCAACTAGTTTTAGTCAATTGAGTTTTACACAAATTCAAACGAGACGCAAGTTTGGACTTGCGGTGACATCGCAGCGCGCGACCTTGGGTCTCTGAAGCCTTCTGAAGCCTTCATCCCAAGGCTGAAGCAAGGGATGAAGCCTTCGTCCGGCGTTGAAGCCATGAAGTCAATCTCCATAAACGTCATCGCGTCTCCGCTTCCTTCAGGCCTCTTTACCTGACGATGAACTACCGTCCCAGGCTCAAGGGATATAAAAACTCCTGCCCACTCGTGAACTCTGGCAAACGGAAGTCCAAACTTGGCCACAACTTTTTCAAACCGAATAGAATCGAAAGAATATCTAATTTTTTGGGAATCTTCTCGGATTTCTCAATCGAACTTCAAAAGTTTAGAGTCGAGTCATTGCCAACGAGAGATTTGTAGGGTTTCTTTAGATGCGGCTTGGGGCCAGATTTAAGTCTGTTGTATAACAGACCTGACACAGACAGACCATATATAGACTTCGCATGAATTCCTTATGTATTGCTGAAGTATGTAAAGTATGAACGCTACTTTTGAAGTTCGAGTCTAATGCGAACATAAAAAATTTTGCTGATGCAAGTATAAACAGAGAAACCTATTGGTTGCAATATATCATGATGAAGCGTTATATAATTTTATTCTTTCGTTATAATCCTCACAAATCATAATACGCATATTACAAAATTCTCTACTGCTGTTTTTTTCTTATAAAATCCACGAGATTTTGTATTAACTGAAATACCGAGCGTCAAAAAATATCAAAAAACAGTTCAGACAAGGCCAATCTGGATTAAAAATGGATGATTAAAAAAACCCTTCGCAAAAGACTGCACAACTAATAGGGCTGTATCCTCGGGGTTGTTGGAGGAGCGAATCAAGTTGAATTTGAAAAAAGGACGACGTTTTTAGGGATCCTGCCATCAGAAATTCTGAGTTTTTTTTAATATTAAGAGAAGCAAGAGGAAATTGCACAAATTATTGTCCGCGCAGAAAAGCTTTGAAGCAAAGATCAGCACACAAGAAAATCGCTTCCTCTCGTCGTTCAGAAAGATAATATCGTGATTTATTATTCCTTTATGCTACGCTTTGATGCAAGAATAACTTCGAATTAGCTTAGATTCAGTCTATTAACCATCAATAGTCGGTAGTATATTAAGGGCATGATAGCAAAAATGAATTCGGTCTTTCAATTAAGTTTCACTGTTTTCATTTTACGCCTTAATTTGTTTTAATACCTCCGAAGAAAATAAATTTCTCAGTTTTAGTACGAGAATTAGTCACAAACCGCAATGAACCTATTTTCATCTGCAACAAATTTCAGGAGCTTGATTTCAGTTTCGTCCTCTTGACTTGCAATTGTTCATTCTCTGTGATGCAGGATTTATTCGATTATTTCCCAAATGTCGACAAATTATGAGTTTGAGATCACACCACAAAACATTTCTCTGCCTAATAAATATGTACCGGCTTCACGCGAAAAATTAAGACTAATTGTTCCCAAAACATCGGATAATTTCCTGGCGTAGGCACTCTGAAATTTAGAAGAATTGTTTTCAAAATCTTTATACAAATATCGGTAGAAAACTTTATTGTTGAAACCTGTTATTTGAGGTTATCATTTCATAGAATTATCTCCTAAACTTCGAAAATCCGTGTTCGCGCTCACGTTTTAAAGATCATGAATTTTTTTAGAAATTATTCGGAAAATATATTTTAATTAAGTGATTTCTTCTAAAAACGCAAAAGACGGCCGCAATTTTCCACTAATATCAGAACGCAGAAAGCATTTCAGCTTGACAATGGCGGCTCAAAAGAAGGTGCACTCCGGAAAGAAAGTTTTCTTCAAATAAACGTTCAGTACAAAGCACATACTTACTTCGGAGGTAAGCAGCCCTGAGCCCATGATATTTTGGACGAGACTTTTCAAAAAGGTTTCAGCGGTTGCGAGCACAGCCAATATTTGTTGAAGATATCGCATTTGGTGTGACTTTATGATCAGAGTGTCGTCTAAAGATGGAGCCTAAGGAGATGGTTTCTAAAGTGACCAGACTTGGCCAAAAATGAGTAGTTATTCCGCTCATTTATTCGTCACTCATTTTAAACTGAGCTATACTTTTGCAGAGCCGACAGTATAATAGAAAAAAATCGCCGATTACTAGATTATTTCGCTAGAATTTGGTGTACAAACAAGGTCTAGCTGATGACACAAGACGCTGGACGCTCCATCTCGATATTCGGATCAGGCAAGCACAAGCTGCAGTCGGTCTCTTGATGAATTTTGTGCTTCCTACCAACCGCATTGCAATAGTCAGAAGCATTCAGTAGTGAGATTTGTGAACATCGTCGGATATTAATTAATATTTCGACTAGTAAGAGTCAATGCCTGCCTGAATCAGGACAGATTTTTTGAAAAAAAAAAACATAATTTGGCACCTCAGATATTTTAGGGGAAAAAATTAGCGTATGAGAGTGACTATAAAATGACAGGCAAATCCACAACTTGGCACAACGCCATCGCATTGGCGAGAATGATTTGGGAATATTTGCGGTTCCAATCACCGTAGACCGACCGAAGAGCTACTCGAGTACAACGTAAAAATCCAAATTGTTGATCGTTGGAATGCGGCCTGACTTAGACTGCCCGGGAACTAATCTAATCACGATACTTGGAATTTTAACATTAATGATAAGTGATTGCGACTAAATGGACAATTAGCACAATACCTGGAATGATAATATTAATATTGAGTGATTGCTACTACCTAGACGGTAAACACGATACTCGCAATGATACCAGTAACTCGCAATGACTGAGACTGACTGGAAGTTATGCAGTATACGTACTTGGAACAATAGCAGAAATGATAAGTGACTGCATAACATATAATATTTTTTGCACTTTTCTACTGTACCGTTGAGCAGAATATTAAGATATTTCTTGCGAGATGGTGTAAAAACTATTCGCCGTTCACCCACATTACTGGTAGCCAAGCTCCAACTCCAAGTAAATCAATTTCTCATGAAGTTAGAAGTAAATTTCCTTGTTCATCTCCTAATTATCTTCACAATGCAGTGATACGCTGGATCCAATTATGCTGTATTTTCTGGTAAATTTCAAATTTCTCGAGGCTCTTGGGGTGGTCCTTAATTAATAAAATAAAACCTATCGTCCGGCAATTTGCGCGGATCCATCCGTTAGGACTTTTTTGTTTCCGTTTGACTGCATTAGAGCCGGCATCAAGCTAAAAATGTATTTCGCATGGATAATTGAGAAATACTTGATTGTGCAGGGAAAAGTTTCGTCTATAAGAATGCTTACACAATTCGGTCAAGCTGGGCGCTATCTCATGTCATCCACATTCTTACACTCTGAATTTCTACCGAATGTGCAACTGCAAAGTTGCATCTGTAATGAACTTATGATGTTGTCAGGTCGTGATGTCATTAGTGACTATTACGTCACCTTCTGTGACGTCATTATTCGTGGGTCACCGCGTATATAAGCTCGGGGAGCCGACTGTCGGACAGTCTTAGGCAGCCACCGTAGAGCCAGCAAACTCTAGACGAGCTCACGTCGTCTTAGACTCCGGCACTCATAACCAACACGCAGTGTCGTAATACTCTATCTCCAAAATTACCGCACATACTGTGCATTTATCCTGTAACTTCTACCTAATGTATCCCGTGAACCTATCTTCAATACTTACGCTTAGATACACGTCTTGTTTTATCCTTCCCTGGCCAATGAATATTTAATATGTTATTCGGACAATTTATAAACGAACCAAAACCCCTCAGGTTCTTCTTCAATCGATTACCAGATCCTCTAAAGTTGACAGAAACAGAAACAGAGTTCTGACAGAGTTATTCACAACTTTGACAGTGGCACACCCGAACAGTGTCCCTATTCTCAACTTTGACAATGTCATTAAAAAACTACACCCATATGTCATTAAAAAACTACACCCCTACCTACTCGAATATTTTTGTCCAAGAATTCAGTATAGCACATTAATCATTTAATTGGAATATAAATGAAATAAGGGCACCAAGTGCAAAGTTGTGTACATAGACGGAAAGGTTTCCCCCATTTTCGCTATAAAAAAAGACTCAAGAATATCTCTCCGGTCCGGATGAGGGTGAATTTCGGCAGGTCCATCGGGACCATAAAAGTTTATCAAGTTCAACTCGTAAAATTTGTGATCTCATCTTATCCGGCGTTTTTCGACGTACAAACTTCGAATTTCCTCGAGAAATTTCAAAAAAGATTCACGCAAGTTGGATGAGTTTGAAGCTGAAGGGATACTGAGTTATACCTGCTAACGTAAATTCTAGAAGACACTCTGTTGAAGAGAAACAAATAACTTGGACTTATCTTGCATGGTACCCTAGTTGGCTCATCACGGGTATCATTAAAAAGATTATCTTTCAGCCGCAATTAAGGAAGTTCCGCAGGAAGCTCATTTGGAGGCTAGAAAGAATGCAAGATTCTTTGTAATGATGAGTCTGAAATTTTTCTGCACGTCTTGCGCCCGGATCTTAAATGTGGACTAACGATCCAGAATTGCTCCATGGCGTCATCTCTGAAAAAAAAAATTGCAGAAGCTTTAAATGTAAATAAAAAAAACTATGATACCATAGTTACCGTATCTTTGCTTGCTGAGTACTTCCAGTAACTAAAAAATGCACATGGACGATTTTGAATTGCTCCCTTGTGTCATCTCCGAAAGTATAGGTACTCTCACTAATTTAAATGAAGTGGGACAATACAACTGCTATAATTTTTTTATTATTGTCTGTTTGTGGCGAAATGTTTGCTTTGTCATATTTTCTGGGGACTGTCTGTTCTAAAATCGCTTTCTAATTAACGTCGAATCCACTTCCGTCACTAAAGCAACTTTAGAACGGAGGTCAGAAGCCATGAAAATCTTGCAGAGAACCCAAGGCATTTACTAAATAGCACACAAGAGCACGTTTTTGTCAGTGTGCAAGTCCATTTCCTTTCAAAGAATCCCATCTAATATATACAACTTCTAGCGCAGGTTTAGCGTTCAAATTTAAAGTTCGCGCGCGTCACGTTTCCTTCTTCCGCATATTCATTTGATCAATCAGTTTATTGTCAGGTGCTGTTCTCGTGCATTCTTTCTCTTTCACCATTAATTCAAGATGTTCTGTTTATTCAGTAAATTTAGTTTGGTTGTTCTTGATTTCCGATACAGAATTTATACACGACTTAGTTCACGGAGCGTAAGCGCAGAATCTGTGCTTGTTTTCGGATGGTCACACGTCTTTTTTAATCCACTGGCACATGACAATCGAATATTATACATCTCCCTTCCGATACATTACAGCTATCTCAATCAATCGTCAGCTATGGAAAGATCGGGTTCCAAAGGCCGGATCCCTTGTGAATCAAGTCACGAAAAGTTCAAGAATCGGCAACAGGCCATGGGCCTATTTCTTCAGCGCCGACACTTCTATTCTATTCTATTCTATTCTATCATTCACGCTCATGAATGCGTGAGCGTTGTATCGCTTAATTAAGCGTTTGAATTAAAAATAATCATAATTGGCGGCGACGAGATCTCATCGTACGCGATGGAGATTTCATTTATGAAATAATTTAATTTAATTTAATTATATATTTAATGATTCTCGTAAAATACCGTTCATTAACATAAAAGAATTTTTAAGCCAGGAAAAAATTTATTGCATTGCTTAGAATCCGGTAGATAAATATGTAAAAAACTATTTTTATTATGCGAATAGAGCATTGAAGTCCGGATATATTTAAAATTTATTTATAAGTTTCTAATGTTGATGAATGCTGTTACAGACCTACTGCACCCATGATGTCACTCAATTGAAATAAACAATCAATATAGATCAAAGAATCCATTTTTAATGTGCCTCGCATTTTTTTAGTCTAATGATATGGTTGATTTCTCAATTCCTAAGAATTTCAAAAATATGAGATCTAGCCAGGTTGCCAGCAAATTTCGTGTCATTAATGTTCACGAGTATTATCAGAACCAAAGTCTCCATAAGTAACCACGTACCAGAGGAGTCCGGCGTTGCGAGCCTTTTTTCGGCCAAATTTACCAGCATCGGCCTTTTCCCCATTTAGTTGGCAGCAAAAACATTTATGGGCCTAATGCAATTTTCAACGAGTAAAAATTATATAAATTTAATTATTACAATGCTCATTACAAATTTAGTACAAATATTTAATTGAGGCCGTTCATGATAATTTTGTGTCGCTGATTTGTATGTTTTGACTGAAACGTCAGCGCCTCATGATAAGCAGACCTTAGGTGAAGATTTTCTGTTTCAATTACTCGGAAGAAATAAATTCAAAACATACCTGCTGGCTGCTATTACATGCCTCAGTACTGATTTCAGCCGTTAAAACCGTCACTTCACTGCACCGTGGCCAGAATGTAAGTGCAACAGTCATGTATTCAAAGAAAAAGCATTATTCTTTAGTTCATATGCGGTATTGTTGAATAAATTTTACAAGCAACTCCAGTTTTTCGTGTGAAATGAAAATGATATTATGGTCCGTGCTGATATATGATTTTGAATACAAGCATCCAGTAGATGACACGTCATTTCTACACCAGAATTTCGACAGAAATTTTCACGGCCGTTGTGTCAAAAAATTCAGAAAGCAAGTGTCGCATCATTTTTGTCATAGAATTCAGGCAGCACGCGTCGTGTAAACATGTTCATGCTGTGATCAGGTGTTGTCATGTTCATGTTGTGATCAGGTGTGGTCATGTTCATGTTGTGATCAGGTGATATTGCTTACCATGTCCGTCCTTTATCAATTCTACTTAATCGCCTTAGGTTACAATATACGAAAATTTCCCTATAGATGACAGTGCACAATATCTCTCCAAGCCAACACGCCACGCATCCATCTCAGCGCTCATGTTTCCATGCAAAGAACGATCCAATAAAAGATCTCGAGCGTCTTGGCGGTAAGGTAAATCCCCGCTCAGAATAAGAATGATATAATCCTCGATGCCAGGCAGTCCTGCCAATCTCGAGACAATCGCAAGCATGCGCCGCCACAAGAACAATAGGAAACGTTTGGTCGCATCCTCGCTCCAGCGATCACTGCTGCAATCGTTTTTTCTCTCAAATATGAGCTAGCATAACAGCTGAATTTTCAATGAAGTTCCGCTGGATGAGTATGTCCAGCCAGTCCAGGTGTCATTAAAAGTGTAGTATTCACCAAAGTTGGTTTTTACAAAAACTCTGAACCATGGCTCGCTTTCGCCTATGCGGTTAAAAGTTGGTTCTCAAAAATCAGTTTAAAAGGGCCTTCAATGTTATTCGTGACTAAAAATAATGCCTGAAACTGAGATGAATGCACAGAAATCCCACTGAACATTTGCAGGTCGTAAATACTCGATCATTTGATTTACAAGTATGATACATGTTATTAGTACAGGAATATGAATTGGATAAAGAATATGAATAGCTCATCATACTGACGAGTCAATAAATAGTGATATCGACCCGTGAGACATCACAACTCGGACTGACGGGCGTGTTAATTATCTCCATACCACCGTATGCTTGGATTCGACAGTCGAAGGCACTGCTAAAGACAAACAACGGAAATGCCGTCTAAATAAAATAGACCCTGCTACACACCCTTCTCCACTTTGCCCATTCTGTCTACCCAGCACGCACGACACCATTCATCTTTTCTCCTGCCCTGAAATGCCCACATCCCTGTCGGTTGGTGACCTTTGGGCAGACCTCGTGAATGCAGCAGGGCTGCAGGCCCGCTGGGGCAACCGACTTGTCTGGCCCCAGAACTGGGTCTAGGCCCCGCCTCGCGCCGTGAAGCGAGGCGGGAAGGGTCAACAACAACAAACAACAAACCTGCTTCTCATCTATACTCAATTCCTTGCCAATGTGTGTTGAGAAAATATTAACACGTTAAGTGAGGCACGACCCGCCAGAGCTGGCGGATGGCCAAAAAACGGCGCCAAGTCCGAGGATAAAAAGGCCGATAACTCAAAATCTACCAGTAAATTTGTAGGTTCCGATGCAAAAATTAAAATTTCCTTTTTCCTAATCATTTCAAAATTTTATGTAGTACGGCCATCATAACTTTTTGTCGACAAACGCAATCGAGAAGAAACTAAATTGTGGAATTTCAACCGGAAAAAAGACCGTGCAACTCATCGGGGGCATGCATGCCGCACCTAACGTGTTAATTCCGATGAAAAGGTCGAAAGTACCACCTTAGAGCCAAAGCTTGAACCATTCTAATCCCCTTATAAAGAAGATAAAGAAGTGGAAAATCGCGGTAAATCCCACCAACTCGTGTGAATTGTGAGCTTCCGGTTAAACTATGGTTAACAATAGGGATTGTGTAGTACAATGCTATGAAACAATAGAGAAACTGAGAAAAGTGGTACTTCACAGTATCTTGTCGATCTTAGGTTTGGGTTCTTATGGAGGCTTATGACCTAGGAAATTTTTTCCCTGAAGAGGTTTCATATATGCACCATGAACCTACAGGCTTCCGACGTCGAAACTGACACCTTATTTCACCGAAATATACAGCTATGAAACTGACCAACCAGTCATTCTGACTCAAAATATAAAATTTACATTGATAAGACAAGCCCCCCACCACTCGATTGCTGTTTCATTGAAGACGAAAACCTTCCATTAACCCAATCAACTGCAACGAACGATTCACTCGTTACAAATCAGATAAATAAAGGGATAGCAATTACTGTGAAACTAAAGCACATAAAAAAATTAAGTTTTTATGTAACTTTTATTAGTACTCGAAAGGTGAACTTCCACTTCAGTTATGATTCTAGAAAATTTCAGAGTATCCTTCTAATTAAGAGTGAATTTCACCAAAAACTAACCATCTTAAAACTTTTTCGATGGGAATTTGCGCTCTCACGTAGCACGGTAATACACAGCCACGACGTTCGACGTAACAATTACCTAGTTAACCTCGACGTTCGCTGATAGACAAGGAATACACTCGCATCAATTTGGGTATATATTGTACTAGAAAAAAGCGATAGGAGGCTAGGCAGTGTCCATGCTCTCATCAGTGGACGATGGAGTTTTCTTCACGGTCTCGGACACGATCTCAATTTTCTTGACGTTGGAGCTGAGCACCGCAGTGGAGCCACGCTTGTAGTTATACTTACCAAGCCTGTTAGATAGATAATAAACATGTATTGTGCTTGTAATATAAAATTAAATTTCAATATTTCAGTCTACTATTGTTGACTATAACCGGTGTTAATGATTATGAATAATAGATAACGTAATCATCCGATGCAGGTGAACTTGAACGATATTAGTTTCCCGAGATAACCAACATCGGATTTTCAAGTCAAGACAGTTCCTAATTGTGAATCATTCCTTGTATCAACGAAACTAGTACCATTAACGGATGTCATCAACGGTTTAAACTAAAGACTGCGCCAGCACAGTAGTATTAAAGGCGTAACTAGCATTCATCCAGCATAAAAGAGAATTATTGACACGAAAATTTCAACCATTAACAGTCGAATCATCAAAAATTGGATAAATAAAACCTGAGACATGTCACCTTATAATATTGTTTACATAAGAGTAATACTACAATTCAGTAATGAAAAATTTTCAGCTTCTGATAAAAATCCTGATGCCCTTCTTCATCTGATACATCCTTACATAATTCCTTCAACTCCGAATAACCATACAGGTGCGGCAAAGATCTCGTCTTGCTGGCATTTATCTATTAAATTTTCTTTTGCATGGGTACCTCACATCATCCTCAAGTCTTCCAAACAGATTATGGCAAATGCCTCTTGGTTCTGACCTCTTTCCCTTGATGTTGGCAACCTCATATGGCCTGACATGAGTGGCACCGTCACGTGTGATGACGCACATATCAACGTTCGAGCCAGAAAAGAGGTCGTTGAAAATACCGGCAGCAATGGCATCGCGAACCATCAGCTTTGCTTCCTCCAACTGTAAAATATTATCATTTCAGTCGATATCGATAGTGGTAAAAGACTATCGCCACGCATCAATGTGGATTTTAAATAGTAATAGATGAACTAATTTAAGCAGCAATTTAATTAGATTTTTTTAAATAAAAGGTACACAAAAATAGCTTGATTCTCGCATCATTCCACAGCGAAGTTCTCATAGCAGATACTGGAAAGTGGTCGAGAATCAAGTGAAGCAAGTATATTTATATCTAGATTTAAAAGCACCTTATTAAGGAAGTTTAATTATTGACAGGACCTCCAAGTCGGGCTTCCAGCGAGTCTCGAAGACGGACATGGCGGCCAGTGAACCTGATCCCATCACTTGGTATGGTCCATAGTCAGAGCTGCCGTGGGGATGAATGCTGTACAGGGCTGGTCCATACTTGTCAACACCACCCAACACCAGCGCAGCACCCACATGTCCCTGCAGCACAACAAGCAGGTATTACACAGCGCTGAGCAACGAAAACAATGGCTACTTGAAACACCATGATCAGGTGTAACTCAACAGTCACTAGTAACACTACCTTCACTGGTAATGCAACAGTTACTGGTAATGCAAACGTCACTGGTAATGCAACAGTCAATGGTAACAATGGTCCATAGACATGGAAAGCAAGGACAACAGTAAATCAAGTTATAAGCAAGAGCTGACCTGATACCGGAAGAGCATCTGCGAGAGCATCCTATTGGCGGTCCTGACCAGCACCTGCCGCCCTGTGTTCAGCCTGTGCAGCTCAAGCTGACTTGACATCAGCTGGGTGGTCATTTCCAAGTCTGCTGCTGTGCCTAAGAAATAAAATTTGCTATTGAAATAAAAGTACCTACCATATGTTATTATGTAGTAATTATGTTATTGTTATCAGGTTCACAATTTAACATTCTTACATTTTAGAAAACAGTTCCAATAAAGTTGAATAATCATAGTGGGTGGAACTAAACTGAGATTTAATGATACAATTGATTTAATGAAAAAAATTTCTTATTTAGCAACATAAGAAATTCAAGGAAGTAATGAGAATTGAACATTATTCAATTGTCACCAATGTTTCCATGCTTCTAAATATCATTTGACTAAAGCATATCACCACTCACCAGCACCACAACAATAGATGTTTGGTTGCATGTAATGAATTTTGTCACAGTTTTTATCAGCAATGAGGTCTCCAGAAGTGGCGCGGGTATCTGCACCCAACACAACGCCCTCTTTGTAGACCACACCCACAATTGTTGTTCCTGTCTTCACAGCCGTGGGCATTTGTATCCCACGAGACACAAGCATGTTATTCCTGAAATGACATTTTCATTAATACTACAAGGCACTGACATTATTATTTGTTGCATACATTCAATAATTTATGGTGAACCAAGTAGGTACAAATCAAGAGCTTCTCTATCTTTATCATATTTGCTAAATAATTCAACAAACAAATTGGCAATTTGGTCTTTGCTAATGAAATTATAGTGGCTAGCTGTCTCATTGACCAGTTAACAGGAGCTAATTCTGGAGAAGCAATCTAAACATAAACATTTACAGTGGTACACAGATCCAATTTGACTAAAGTGCCTGAAAAAAAATCTTGAAGCAGCTGCAAGACTTATCTTCAAGATCTTTCTTTGATACCTTCTGAAATTGATACCTACTACTGCACTATTGAACATTTACAATTAGATGGGAGATAATTCATCCAGCAAGAGTCTCATGGCTCCACAAAAGGTAGGAAAGCTCTAATTGTTGCTTGGGAAGTGAATTTATTGCATGCCTGGTTTCAGGTCAACCAGTCCAACATAGTACAAGTACCTATCTGGTAACTTTTTGCCCCCTCTCAAACTTCACCACCTCACATTTCACCAAAATAAATAGAAGACAGACATCTGAAATAAAAGCCTGACATTGTATGTCTCTTTAGCATCACCATGCTCAACATCCTAGTTGATACAGGGGTAAGCTAGCACCAAAGATGAAGCAAGCCAAATCTGGAAAATCTGTCATGGGCGGAATTAAAAAAAATTACAGGTAAAAAACTTATTTTAATGGTGATTTTCAGAAAATTATGAGCATTAACGTGCCATTTATCTTATTTCCACAAAATAAATTAGGCAAAGGCCGTAGAAACTGATGAAATGGTCTGCAAGCACAATTGTGGCTTTAGAAGCCAAGAGGTGGCTTCTAAAGCAATATTGCAGTTTGAGAATAGCAAATTGAGAAAAATTATACTTCTTGATGAAATATCAAGGCTGGCAATATCACTCAATTTTTTGATTTGGCAGGCAGGTATATGAAGAATTGAAAATATCCTACTTATGGATGAAATCTTGCAGCTCCGAAATGACTAATTTATTATAGTATACCTATGTGGAAACTTGTGATCCAATAGTGTAGTTTCATTACCAATTAAATAAGAGATAATTCATCTAGCATGGTCTCGTGGCTGCAAAAATACTAAGAAAGCTCTAGTTGCTGCTCAAATAGTAGATATATTCCATGCCAGCCAGGTCATAAGTCCTGTATTTAGGTTTGATCAAAACTACCACAACATGTGCAGTAGTACAGTACATACGGTAGGTACTTTGATTGAATAATATTTCAATTCCATGGTTCAGTTACAACTCTGCCATAGAGCATTTACTTTTCAAGTTTCAGTCATTTTATCTTGAACTACAATGGTAACGCTTGATATATGTACTTAAAACATTTGGAGTTTTCCAAATAATTTCAGATTCACAAGATTGCTGCTGGCTGAATTACCTCCTATCTAATTCAGGCCAATTGTTAACAAAAGTCTACAATCAGGCCACAACTCCCACAAGATTCCAAATGTAGAGAAAGTTTGTCACGTTGGAGCCAGGCATGGAATATATCTACTTGGCGAGCGGCGACTGGATCTTTCAAGTCGTGGTTTCATAGGTTTGCCAGCCATGATTCCATTTCTTTGAGCCTTTAATTCCATATCTTGGCCATAAAAGCCATTAATTTCATATCTTGGCCATGAAAAGCCATTTACAAGCTGCAAACTTATTTACTAAGTCTCATGCACGTGTTACGTACCCTAAATCTCTGAAAATTTAAAAGCAAAGAATAATCCACAAAACTTCATATCTTTATAGAAAACTGGAATTGTATTAACTTTAATTGTATTAACTTGTGACTTAACTTAATTCTAGATTCTACAAACTGACGATGGAGCTGGACTCCGAAATGTTTTCTATAAAGATATGAATTTGTGTGGACTATTTTTTGCTTTTGAATTCTTTGTTAACTTGCGATTTAAGCAAATAAGTGATATCAATTCCCAAATCTCTAACTTTACCCTAAAAGCAGTCAAACAGTAACACTAACATTTGTCTTCACTTAGTGGCAACTGGACATGTGATAATGCAGTTTGACTGCTCTGACATGACCATAACTATGCAATCTTCAAATAAATGTTCTGGGTTGACTTGCTATATTACGTTCAGCAGGAATCAGGATATTTTGGCAGGATTGTTAAAGTACTGCAGATTGTGCAAGTTGAAAATTTGTGGAACCACAATTTTTTCAATCAAACAAAAATTACATGACATTAGAGCTGCAAGATATCATACCTACTAAAATTCTATGATATCAGAGCCATGATAGTTCAGAAAAAAGTAGGACTTTTCCAGCCCTGGACTTGGGAGGCTTGAAGCCAGGAAATTTTATTCATAAGAAAGAAAATTTTCATTTGATACAAACTGTGCACCACTGTCAATTTTGAATGTAGGACAGAAGTTTCTTGAAATTGCAGTTAAAAATGATCATATCACAGGCAACAGGTCAAGAAAAGTCCTACTTTTTTTAAATATTATGGCTCTACCATCAGATAATTTCAGTAGGTAGAGTGAACACACCACATTCCAACACCTTAACCACATTTATTGAATTCTTCAAGTGTGATTTAAACCTTCAATAGGCAAAATTTGCAAAAAATTCATATAAATAAATATATTGTATAATACTTCTTACTTTCTTGAAATGGTTTCTGAAATTTTAATTTCTGGATATTTCAATGCTTGCCTGCTAATGGGTTAAGGATGTGGCAAAAAAATTACTATAAATAGATCACCGTATCCACAACTTGATTTCTGATTGGTTTACGTCACTATATGATTTGAAATGACTCAAAACACCACATTATGCACCAGCAATGATGAAATGTCATAAACTGTTGACATATTTATTAAAAGGCCTTTAGAATTCAAATCTTCAAAATTTCTGAATTCTGAGACTGTGTGTGACTGAATGCGGCATATTGTGAGACTTATTCCGACAGCTCTTCAAAATTGCAATTCGTAATTCCGACACCCTGTGTCATAATTAGTTTTTATGTGTCTAAAACCATCTCTCACATCAATCATCTATTCATTTATTTACCACTTGAAATCAGCAAATACATGTATACTTGAAGGATTTTTAATATATTCAGACTTATTTAAAAGTCTCAAACCATAATATTCTTGCTACACAAACAGTTTATCACCATTTAGTAAAGCAAGGTCAACTATCAACTTTCATACACGTTTTGATGTTCTCACTAGCTGACTTGGGACTTTCGCTCTGCAGATCTCAACATTTTCCGCTAGACCTAGTGTTTTGCAGGAATTTGGCGCGCAATAGTATGATGTCACTATTTCAACCATCTATGCATGCATGGAAATAATACCAAGCTTAATATGAAGGAAAAGGTTGTGGGGTGTCAGAATTACCCAGTGTTGGAATATGGTGCATTTACCCTATGAAATCTTGTGGCTCTACTGTCTTGTATTTTTGATCGATTGAAAAAATAGTGGTTTGCACTTTGCAAACATGTCATTTCATAAAATTTTCATGTTTTGTTGATGATCACACATAGTTGCTGTCATGTCAGAGCAGTCAGACTGCATAACACATGTTCAGCTTACAGTTGTTGTTGCCCAGCGCCCAATCCCGGAGTCACTGGTCTAGCCAAATTTTATTATTGCCATTTGACTGTTTTAGCCCTGGTAAAATTAGAGATTTGGGGTAACACATGCACGGTGCATGCCTGCATGGACTTAGTAAGTAATTTTGCAGCTCATAAATGGCTTTTCATATCCAAGATATGAAATTCACGGCTCAAAAAAATGGAATCATGAATTGAAGAAAAGGAATCCTGGCTGGCAAAACCATAAAACCACGGCTCGAAAAATTCAGTCACGGCTCGCCAAGTAGATATATTCCATGCCTGACAGAGAGTGACAGGCAATCTAAAAAATTGCAGGTAAAATAAAAGAAACAGGTTAACAGCTTACTTTACCAACAATTTTTTAAAATCACCCCTGAGAGCTGAAACTAGGGTAAACGCACCATATTCCAACACTGTGGGTAATTCCAATACCCCTCAACTTTTTCCCTTTATATTAAGCTTGCCTTAGCTTGGTCTTAAGTTCCATGCATCATGCATGTGTAGATGGTTGAAATAGTGATGCCATACTATTGCGTGCCAGATTTCCGGATTTCCACAAAACACTAGGTCTAGCGGGAAAATGTCAAGATCAGCAAAGCAAAAGTCCAAGTCAGCTAGTGAGAACATCGAAACGCGTATCAAAGTTGATAGTTGGCATTGCTTTACTAAATAGTGATAAACTGTTTGTATAGAAAGAATATTATGGTTAAAGACTTTTAAATAAGTCTGTGAATATATTAGAAATCCTTCAAGAATTCTTGTATTTGCTGATTTCAAGTTGTAATTAAATTAATAGATGATTGATTAAAAAGACGGTTTTAGACACGTAAAAAACTAATTCCGACACACGATACGGTGTTGGAATTAGGCTATGATGCGCAGCTGTGGCCCAGGGTGTTGTGTTCTGACACAGCTCACACAGGGTGTCAGAATTATGAATTATGATTTTGAAGCACTGTCGGAATTAGTCTCACAATATGCCACATTTACCTCATCACACACAGAGTTGGAATTCAGCAATTTTGTAAATTTGAATTCTAAAGGCTTTCAAATAAATATGGCAACAGTTTGTGATGTTTCATCATTGCTGGCACCATGGCACATAGTGTAGTGTTTTGTGAGACTGTGAGTGATGTAAACCAATCAGAACTCGAGTTGCCCACATGCCAATACGGTGATCTATTTTTAAATTATAGCCATTTATTTCTTGCCAAGTCCTTAAGGTGTTGAAATATAGTGTGTTTACTCTATTGCTTTTACCCCTGATTTCAGGAAAATTCTGCCCAATATTCCAAACGGACTGGTCAAAAGTTCAATGTCATTTGTAAGATTTAAACTTTGAAATTGAATGCATCATAGGATTTGTTATGGCAGCTTAATTTTACACTAAAGTTAGTTAACGCCTAACAGTATAATTAGGCATAGTGGCAAACAGTATGGAATTCTGTATAGGTAATATATTCTCATGTCAATATAAGAAAACATATCAAAATACCAACCATACCACCGCGTTACACCACCTTCCACTGCAATGAAAATTGACGAACTGAGCTCATTTGAAAATCGCGCGTGGTTTGAAATCCAATCCGTTGTTGCCAACGACTAATCAAGTTAACTTGTCGTTTATCTGTAGGCTATCGGACACATTTTTGCAATGAATACGTTTTAAAATAAAAAAAAAACACATTCAGCTTCGTAAAAAATTCTCACGATTGGACATCACCCACAAAGTTTTCGATTTCACACAAAAGCTCAATGGGTTAGTCCAGTCGTAAATGAGACTTTCGTTATTCCCTTCCTACCCCCCCCCCTGCTGAGCCGGACCGGGCGATGCTCTTGCAAACCCATAAGTACTCACAATAATTCCCTGCCACCATGAATTTTCAGTAGGTATGAAATCTCGCGGCTCGAATGTCATAAATTTTTGTTTGATTGAAAAATCGCAGTTTGCACTTCACAAACATGTCATTTCATAAAATTTTTAACTTCTGCAATCCGCATTGCTTTACCGTTCCTGCCAAAATATCCGGCAAAAAAAACGTAAACATCGTAATGTAAACAAAACCACTAAACATTTTGTTGAAGATCGCACATAGTTGCGATCATGTCAAAGCGGTCAGAGTTCAGACTACATTAACACGTGTTCAAATTACAGTAAAGACAAATTTTGTTGTTGCTGTTTGACTGTTTTAGGGTAAAATTAGAGATTTGGGGGTAACACGTGCATGGACTTTGTAAATAAATTCCCACCTTGTAAATGGCTTTTCATGGCCAAGATATGGAATTCATGGCTCAAAGAAATGGAATCACAGCTCGCAAATCCATAAAACGACGGCTCAAAAAATTCAGTCGCGGCTCGCCAAGTATTCCAATTCCAATATTCCAATTTCCATGCCTGTATAAGATATGAACTTTGAAATTTAATGCATCATTCATACTACCTAACCTCATAGGTAATCATATTAAATCTGAAATTTTTAATGAAATAGCTACATAGCCTAGTAAGCCTACCTAGATTATGAATCAGAAAGCTTTTAGTAGACCAACGCCAATCACCCCCAATGGTGTCAGTGACAGTCAGTCAGTCAGTGCTCTTGTTGTGGCAGCTTAATAGGCAGTAAAGTTAGTTGATGCTTAACACTAACAGTATAATTAGGTAGGTACTCTACAATTTTTATGGCAGTGATACAAATACATACTGATCAACTGACAGCATATTTGCAGTGCAATTTTTCAACATTTCTCCATGCTCCAGTACCAGCAGTTTATCGACAATAAGATAAATTTCAACTTTTACCTTGCCAGGTTATCGAATTGAAATCCTGTGTGGACTTCATCGATGTCTTCGTCCTTCGTCATTGTGCTTAGTTTATACAAACGCTACTAGACGTAGACAGATTAGACACCGAAGTACGCAAGTTGCAAGCGGCAAGTTGGCAACGATACGGCAGGAGAAGCGGTTTGCAATGACAACACGATGAACTTTAGCTCCAGACAAGAAGCTACTTGCGTGAGTGCGCCGAAAAACCAGTCAATTTTTTAAACACCTCTAGATTGTCTCAATAAATTAAACAATTTCGAATTATTATAAAATGAAGAAAAATTATTTCAACCGCGTAATATTCTTTCCAATCATATAATTGGCAAACAATGCCCTTCAATATTCATGCTGTACACGAAAAAACAAGTTCATTTCTTAAACACCTCTAGATTGTCTCAATAAATTAAACAATTTCGAATTATTATAAAATGAAGAAAAATTATTTCAACCGCGTAATATACTTTTCAATCATATAATTGGCAAACAATGACCTTCCATATTCATGCTGTATACGAAAAAACAAGTTCATTTCTACCATGATTGTTACTATCTGTTCATTTTTAATTAACATTATTTTGATATAAACCAATTTTATTCAGATCACAATTAAATCTGATTAATAAAATAATACTGAGACACGAATGCATTACAGCTACTAGCCTAGGATTTATAATCGCACGCATATATAAGTTGGAAAGGCGACAGGCCTATTCCTCAATTCCGAAGATACTATACTATAGTTTACGTCCTAATACATAGCTATAAAATGAATCATTTTGATTTTATCTTAACTTCATTCATTCAATTTAGATTTTTTCTAGTTTTTTCTCTAATGCAGCCCATTATTATGAACAAAATTACTTAAAGCCACAAGTCTGCTCCATATAGGCGGTCACAACGGATACTGACTCCGTCTTCAGCGGTCGTAGCTCTCTCTCCTGGGTCTGGCGTTCCTCTTTCTAGTGTTCCACTGTTTTACATACTTTATTTTCCTCATACAATCATATGGGCATTATAATTCAGGAGTTTGTTCTTATTCCGCATTTTTGTGACTTTTACTATTGTGCAAAAAATAAGTGGGTGTTTGTACCACTTTAATGCAACCGTTCCGAAATTATTCAATGGATATCTATGTGCTAACCAAGAATTATGCTTTAATAATATAGTAAGTGAAGGACTCTAACTTCTAAGCCTGAATCCGTAAGATTTTAAATGAAATTCCCGCTACTTCCAGGTTGTTATTAAAAGAATATTGCTTATTTTGATTATATTTCCTCGTGTATAATCTGACAGATTTTTTAACACCCGAATTTTTAGTTGCTTTCTGGACCTTGTCCAGAAAGCTTGTTAAGCTTAATTCAATATCATCGTAGCACCCAAGATCATCAGAATGATGTTGAAAATGTCATCATCCTCTCTAAAAACGGCAGAAGTTAAAATTTTGCATCTTATTTCCGCTGTGATATATGTCACCGGTGAGTTCATCAGCACATAGCGTGAGTAGCTAAAACAACTTCAGCTAGAATGAATATCTAGTTGAACTTGAAGTTATGGTTAGCAGTATTTCACTTCGGTGGTGCATAAAATTCGCATAGCATTTATAAATAAATAGATTCGTAGCTATCTCTTCAATCTATTCATAAAATATTACTTTACGTCGTTATTAAACAAAATATTCTTCATATCTTGACCACCATTCAACTTTAAGTTTACTGCAGTATATTTGTAGATATACTTGGATGGAAATATAGGTTTTGGGCAAGTGGTAACCGAAAACTAAAAACTTTAGCTTTAATTGATTAATCGTTACTAGCTGTGACGATTAACCTAATTGATTAATCGTAACGAAAGAGCACTTAAATTTCAACTTAATTATATTACTGTAACAATTTCTGATGTAGTTCAGTAGTTTTGTGAGATGACATCAGTTAAAGATAATTGTTCTTTACGACATGCGTATCATAAAAAAATTCAAGGCAATGTCAAGAAAAATACGTTCCTGCTATTGAAAATAGAATTGTATTATGGAGGTAATTTCACTCGTCTTTCCCAGCGCAATGCAAGTAAGCTTTTTATTCACATGCAGTAACGCTTGATGAGAAAAACTTCGCAAGATTTTTTTATCTAAAGACGATGGACTCGTGTGTGGGTTACGATGAAGGTTCTTCTCCACGTTTGAAAAATAATAGTTATACTTGTACGTTGACATTTTTTGTGGGCCTTTGAAGACAGATTTTACTACTTAACGAACATGACATAATTTAATTAATGTTTTAATAATTTCCTATGTAGTGCAATATTTGCCACACCCTTAAATTTATTGGGGTCTGTGCCAGAAGGCTAGAGTAGCTCGTGAAATTGAGCGTTTGGCTTTCATTGAAAGGCATTTAATTTAAAGAAATAAGGTTCAAATTTACTTTTTTTACAGCAATCGAAATATTTATACAACACTCCAAATTAAGTTCGAATAAATTTCGTCATTCATTTTGAGGATTTTACTGTGTAACTTCAAAATTCTTTTCTCCAGTTTGGATAAACGTATTAAATGACAAAATTCAATTTGGAAAATGTTGAACGACCAAATTTGCTTCGAATACTCAAACCTCAAACCATGAAATCAAAATTCATGCAGAAAACCATTTATAAAAGTTATCAAATTTTTTAAAAGCGGAAACCTTGCCCTCAATGACTTATAGGTGTACAAATATTCGGGACTAGATTAAAATTAAACTATCCCATCATGAAATTTTGATTTCGATGAAATTCCCATTCATAATGTGAATGAAAAATAAATAAATAGTTTATTCTCAAAAATAAAATGAATAATATATTTTCATATATGATTATGAATAATAATTTATTCCCAAAAATGAAATAAAACCCTTCGTTGCCATTCGACAAATTATAAAAATTTTCCTCTGCCACTTTTATCAAGAAGTTCTTTTCTCACACAGGTCAAAACATCTCGCTCATGGAGCCAGTTACCCAAGACGACAACCAAACTATAGCCGAGGCCTGCCAGTCCAGATCTATGCTGGACGCATGTCTGTCGCATGCGATGTCCAGCACTCCAGCGCTCCAGACGCTGCCCTACACGAGCATCCAGCTGGACCAGATGTGCCAGTGAGTCCAGTTACCCTAAAATTATACCCATTGATGATTTACGAAAAGCTTGATTTTTTAAGATGGAATCAATGCATTTAATAATATTAAAAACGTTACATCGAATTCTCAAACGTAAAATAATTTTTAAAGAATGTGAAAATATTTTCAACCTTAGTAAAAGATGATGCCGTTGCAGTTAACCATTTGCTCAGGGAGTGAATCTTTCTGCACATTTTTTCATCCCTTTGATATTACGGCTTACGTTCGTTTTGATATTTATATGCTATATACAGCTAAAAACTCAGTTGATTATCAGAATCAAAATGAAAGAAATATTATAGAAATAGCAGATTTATTTTTGGCTGTTAGAAATCTATCAATACTACTTTGCATTGGTAGTATTAGTAGATTTCATGCATAGAACAGTGTTCCAATACAGAATTTTGCGTTAGAGTAGAACTATTTAATTACCTACATGTGTTGGTACCAGCTTGAACCATTCTTTTCACAAATACGCACAGACGAATATTTTCACAGGTACAGTAATATTATTGAGACGATTAATTTAGCGTCAATCTAAAATGAAACTCCAGAACTAACAAATCATGAAGGAACAACAAATCAACAAATGAACTCCAACAAACTCCCGAACAAATCAACAAATGAACTAAGATAGCATGAAGGAATGATTTCTTAGAAGCTCATCGAGTTCCTACGTTGATATGCCCTCAAAAATAACAATAATTAGGTTAACTTCTGATTGAATAATGTCGATTTAAAAATAAGTTGCATAAGATATGTGGCCAATATGAACATCCCTTAAGCTCTTCAATCAAATATAAAATTAGAAAAACCATTATCTAAAGAGCAGCTATGAAATTTGTAAAAATCATTATGTCTGAAAGAAAGGTTGTTTTTAAAGGATGAAGTGAGCCAAGCTCGACCATTTCAGGCGATTAACTGAGCTCGGATCACTTCATATTGAGTGAGGAAGCGTGATAGCGAAATGCATTAAAAGATTTAATTGCAAGGGGAGCAAAATAGGCAGCTTCTTAATTGAAGTTTGTTGAAATTTTCCTAGAATGATTTCAAATTTATGATATACAAGCTTATATAAGTGACTGTTCAGAGAAATATTCGAGGGCAAATAAATAAATAAATGTCCTGGATTAATTAAAAAATTTTCCACGTGAGATTAAAATTACCGATACGCTGTGATGCTGCACATTGAAAAGTTATTTTTATAGTCTGTCAAAACCTTCCTTGCATCAATATCAGAACATTATTGGATTGATAATTACTTCAATAGAAAGTCCAGGTTATTTATTATTATTCCAGGGTAATTATTACCAGTCCAGGTTTAATTATTATTAGTCCATGGTTAATTATTACTACCAAAATACGCCTGTCATATTTCCATGATGGATCTTACAAATGTCTTGAAAATAAAATATGTTTCAGTGGCCTCTCGTTCATATATTAACTAACTTTTTTCATGACTTTTATTAGCATGTTATTATATGAATACGATTTCATCTTTAAATTACTTCTAAGTAAACTCGATTTTCACTCTATATATTAGCATCTTCATAAACGCAATTTCCATAAATTTTAATGAGCATGTTCACTGACACGATTTCCACAATTCTATTAGCATGTTCGTGGGTACTATTTCCGCGACTTATTTTCATGGACTAGTTTAAAATTTTATTGGCTCTATTTTAGCGCGTTTGAAGAGACAGTTTCTGTTCAGTGACCCAGGGACATAATAATAATGTTTCCACTATGGGTGATAAAATGTTACTAGGGATACTTAGTATCCCTAGTAAATGTTTCGGGCGTAGCAGCCCCAGGCCACGCAAGAGCGCCTCCTCCATAGTTGAACTATACGTATAAGGTTGCCCACTAGAAATTCCGTCTTTCAGTTCAGCTTTCCCATGACGGATTTCCCATCATTCCCATGACGGATTGGTTAACTGGTTTGATCGCATTTCGGCGATTGGTTAATGCCTGTGACGTCACTGAGATCAGTGACGTCACAGGCGAACATCAAACTACATCCGCAAAATTAAGCTTCTCGTGGGTCAACCTTATACTAGTTCAACTTCAACCGTGGCCTCCTCAGTATTCCGCTGCCCTTAGACCAGGACAGGCAAGTCGTCTTCGCCGCCGAAGTCCCGAGTGCCAAGCCCACGCAGCGGACACAATTTCCCTCTACCTACGCAGCGCGTTCATGGACACAATTTCCCTGTACCCACGCAGCGCGTTCATGGACACAATTTCCCTGTACCCACGCAGCGCGTTCATGGACACAATTTCCCTGTACCCACGCAGCGCGTTCACGGACACACTATCCCTGTTCCCACGCAGCGCGTTCATGGACACAATATCCCTGTTTCCACGCAGCGCGTTCATGGACACAATATCCCTGTTCCCACGCAGCGCGTTCATGGACACAAAATCCCTGTTCCCACGCAGCGCGTTCACGGACACAATTTCCCTTTACCCACGCAGCGCGTTCACGGACACAATATCCCTGTTCCCACGCAGCGCGTTCATGGACACAATATCCCTGTTCCCACGCAGCGCGTTCACGGACTCAATATCCCTGTTCCCACGCAGCGCGTTCACGGACACAATTTCCCTGTACCCACGCAGCGTTTTCATAGACACAATATCCCTGTACCCACGCAGCGCGTTCATGGACACAATATCCCTGTTCCCACGCAGCGCGTTCACGGACACAACTTCCCTGTACCCACGCAGCGTTTTCATAGACACAATATCCCTGTACCCACGCAGCGCGTTCACGGACACAATATCCCTGTACCCATGTTCTGCGACGTTAAGAATCGGCGACAGGCCTACGGCCTACTAAACGCTGAAACCGCTATTATATTATGATCACACTATCCCTGTTCCCACGCACCAAGTTCACGGGCACAATATCCCAGTTCCTACGCAGCGCGTTCACGGACATAATATCCCTGTTCCCGCTTAGCGTATGCATAGTCACAATATCCCAGTTCACGCATTGCGTGCACGGACACAATATTCCTGTTCCAGCACAGCGCATGCATAGTTACAATAACCCTGTTCACGCAGTGCGTGCACGACCACAATATCCCAGTTCACGCATTGCGTGCACGGACACAATATCCCTGTTCCAGCGCAGCGTATGCATAGTCACAATATCCCTGTTCACGCAGTGCGTGCACGGACACAATATCCCTGTTCCAGCGCAGCGTATGCATAGTCACAATATCCCTGTTCACGCAGTGCGTGCACATGCTGGAGGAGAACATCAGCGGCGCCCGCCTCCTCCAGGCGGGGCTTTGTGAAGACCCGCGCTTCCGATCAGGTGAACTGAGAGAATACGTCCCTGCGATGGTCGTAAGTCCGTATATACGATGATATGAATTAATTAAGAACACTTAACTTCAATGATCGGAAGTTTCACGGGCGATGTCAATACGATGTACATTTAATACGAAAGGAGTACATTTAATATGATACGATTAAATACGATGTCAATGTATTCATCCTTCAGGGCAAAGAAATTGAGAAAATTACGTTACTCTGATGGTTTACGGTAACGCATGTTCCACAGCCTATAGAGCAATAGCTTCTGAAAGTACCTATGCAACTAATTCAAGTTATGAAGTTGCCACGGTTGTTTGTTGGAAACCTAGATTCCATGTGAAGTTGTCATGTAAAAGTCACTGTAGCGTAGTGATGGCAGCACCGAGATGTGATGAGCTAGTCGTGGGTTCGAGCCCTGGCTAAGTTCATTTCTCGGTGTCACCTGTGGACGGCACTTGGCAGCCGTGAAAAGGTGGTGCTCCCAGCATGACCTTGGGTTGGTGTCCTTAAACGAACTCTGGATACATGTTACCTTGAAAGGATCTTAAGGTATACTGTAAATTATTCCTCCCCCAGACTACTTACTGGATATATGTTACCATGGAAGGATCTTAAGGTATACTGTAAATTATTCCTCCCCCAGACTACTTGTCGCACGGGGTGTGTATGAAGGCAGTGGGCCGGCGGTGGGAGGCGTGCTACCGCCATTACCAATATCTGCTTACGTTAGAACTCCGCGTAACGTCTGAGGAAGCAAACCTGGACGCCATTTGCTGGTGAGAAGCTCCATACTAGTTCTATCGAAAGACACTGCTGTTGAATATTCATTTCGGTAAAATCTTGATTAAACTAATTTTTAGCGTTATCTGAGCGATTTGTTGTTGTAATACCTCGTATTGCTAAATCGGTTGAGGTGAAAGTTTACTGATGTTTTTGAAGTTATAAGTACGCTAAAATAAATCGCTTAAAACGAAAATTTTACTCAATGACTAACGCAGCATGGACCAATTTCATGCAAATCAAATATGAAGCAAAGCATTTATGAAATGTATGACAATGCTGATTCAATGCAAAAATTGTCACAACTTCCATTTTATTTTCCACGCAAGCCTCCGCCAAAGATTCCTTGACTGCGTAGACGAAGCTGCGGGTAACACTTGTGATCTCAACGACGCTCTCTTCCTGAAGAAGGTGTCGGCTACGCTCTCCCATACCGAGCATCGGCGACTTGCGTGCCAGAGGAGATATACCTGCGGGGGAACTTCGGTGTCGGGGTTGAAGTTTGGGACATTGGCCTGGATCGTTTGGCTCATATTAACTGAAATTTGGATACAGATATAGTTCGTTCTCAAACAATGTAAAGAGGCATGAAAAAAGGCTGTTGGACAATCTTTTGTCGTTTACTTGCATCGTGTGGCTGCGAATTGTGTCCTGTTACTGTTATTGCAAAACTGCTTAATTAACAAGCATTCTAAGCTCTGTAAGAGCTAATTAAGTTTTCTTCGAGGACCAAGTTGCAGACATATCACAAATTAAGAATTAAACCAAGCAGCAATACTTTTTTAACTCTGAGCCTAGCGCGTACATCAAGTTAACGCTTCAGGAGGATTTTTTGGAGATCTCCATGGTTAGGACCTTAACACAAGCCATTTCGATCCGCACCATGATATATCATTGCGGGTAAATCAATAAATGTTATCAGCACAGTACAAGTGTTATGTCTATCTGCAAAAACTGAGTCAGTTAAAAAAGTTTCATCACGACAAAGATTTAGATTCAGAGAACGATTTATGTATAAATACGTGATAAATAATTCGTCCGCAGTTCCTGAAATCTAAACATTGACCAAAATACAGATCGTCATTTATTGAAAGTGTTAGCGGCAGGTGGCGTACATCCGTGTCTTAAGTTTTTAGCTTGTAAACGCGTATTTTATTTGTGTTTCTAGCCGTGTTGGCTGCTTCTTGAGTAGGTGTACCTAGATTTCAATTAGTGTTGTTGGTTAATAATTATTCATCATTGTTCGTTGCAGTATTTTCAATGTTTATAGTAGACAGGTATAGTTCCGTAGGATTGGTGGATGCGATCTTCATGTAATAATAAGTAGTCTAGGATTTCTTCAACTCTCTTGAACGTGATTGAAGATTCATGGAGATTTCGTGTAATGGTTCGAGCAACTCCAGTATCATTCACAGCAATACCTGTTAAAATTTATATCCGGTTAAATAGTTACTACATCAACTTGCTCCAAATTTAGTAATTGGTCGTTCCACTGTTGATTTTCAGCTGAAACTCGAATTAAGTAATCGTTTATTTATGCAGAAAAATTCTCATAGAAGTGGAATGTTTATAAACCTAATTTACTTGTGGTCTTCGAAGTCGCACGTATTTTAACTTGCTTGCCTGTCTTGTCAATTGTCTCAAGTAAGGATCTAGCTGATGTAGCACTCTCTATGAAGTATTTTTGATGCTAAATAAATGCTTCGGAACATTTGGATTGTGGTCAGTTATGTCTTCGCCTACTATGGTACTATTTATTTGTTCATTAAAATTTATTAGTCATGCTTTGTAACCTTAAATTTAAGGTCATTGGTCAACACCGACAGTTCTTTCAAATCGTGTAAATAGCTCGTATCCCTCAGTGGAATAAAGTTAGGACTATTGAATAAGTGGTCATTTTTTTCAATTTAGTTTGGTCTCTCAGTGGCAATATATGTATGTATAGTTATATTCATAAAGTGTTACTCACATAGGACTATTAAACAAAAGATGTGTCTGAATTGCCGAGCGATCTCCACTAGATTTGTTTAGTGATATCAATTGCATTAGCTAACCAAGTTCAGTATTTGTAGAGAAGCTTCAACTTGTTTAGTTCAAGCATCGACGACCTAAGTTTCGCCGACTAAATTTAAAGAAACTCTTAACCGATTTGGGAGTTTGTCATTGTATTGCGCACGACTTGATTGACGAATTAATCTCGATTACAGATCCATTCGTAACAAATTAAAGACTTGGATGTCACGGTGGAACTTTTTCGGCTAAAGTTAATACGGAAGTTAACATGAACTTCCTTCTGACGCTAGCATGTTTCACAGCCGCCTCGGTACTGGGAGCTCCGGTAAAGATCGGTAAGCAGATACTGATAAAATTGAAATTAATTAAATATCGTTTACTACACAGGAGCCTAAGAATTTGTTTTAATTTGTGTGGTGAGGATATCTATAGGTTTATCATTCACGTACCACTTCCTACAACATTTATGAACGATTATTTTTACCTTCGTTTCAGATTTTCATAGCTCAAACGTGCATGATCACGGAAACTCAAAGATGCCAAGTCCAATAAACTATACGATAGAACATATACGCAGCAGAAGAGAACCGTATATTCCAAATTCTACGAATTTTGATTATAATATTTCGACCAATTCTTCGTACCCAGTTAACCAGAATTCGTCAACAAAGATATCACAAGCCTTTATACCGGAGTTTCGTCGGGATCCAGATTCGGGCAAAACAATCTCCTCGGTCACAGCCAGCGATGCTGATGGTCGCATCGTGGCGCCCTCCTCGGGTGAAACGGAACCCAGGTCCGACGGCTACTCTTCATCCGCTGGCAACGCTCCGTACTATCCAGATAGATATCCGCCATCGCAAACGGTTCCTCAATCGTATTACGTGCATCCACCTCCATCGTTGAACGGTTACCCGCTGTCATCTGTGCAAGGGTATCCACCCGTAGCGGGTCAGGTGTACCCACCTTCATCTGTGCAAGGGTATCCACCCGTAGCGGGTCAGGTGTACCCACCTTCATCTGTGCAAGGGTATCAACCCGTATCGGGACAGGTGTACCCACCTTCATCTGTGCCAGGGTATCCACCCGTATCAGGACAGGTGTACCCATCTTCATCTGTGCAAAGATATCCGGCTTCATCGGGACAAGGATACTCATTTCCATCAGACAAACTGACTCCCCCAAATTTAAATACTGATAAAGGATACACTTGTGCAGATGGCTTTCCTCTCGGTGGCTACGAGCGCATTTCAAAAGCTTTCAAAATCGTCACGGATACCATCAAGAAGCAAATGAAACAAGTGGCAGGCCTAGAAACATTGCGCTCTGACGTGGAAGACGTCAAGAGGAAATTAAATGAGCTTCTTACTAAGTACAAAAAGTCTTAAAATAGAACTAGATGATATTTTTTTCTACTGCAATACGTGCATTTAATTTTCAATTCCGCAGTTATTAAAATTTATGCTACCGAGTATGTTTCAGAAACGAACGAACATATATCCGAACTTGAGAAGGGCATTACATCAACTATAATTTTATCCGAGTTTTAGTTTCCAAATTTGAATATAATTTCGTTTATCAGCAAATTTTGAATTCTTCGTTTCTCTTTATAATTGTTTTAATAAATATCAATGATTGATTGAACTCGGTTCTATTCTGCTCCTGCATCCAAAACGGCATTCTTCCTTCGTTAGAAATATTTGAAGGGGTTCATCCCCTGACCAAGCAGTATATAAATTTAATCGTGTGCAGAGTCTCTAACATTCTGGATTTTATGAACCGGATCGACACTTCAGCGAACTCAGAAATATAAGTAGATAATATTAGTAATTTGCGGACAGACCAAGCAGTATATCAATTTAATCGTGTGCATAGTCTCTTACCTTCTGGATTTTATGAAAATTTAGGTTAAAAGATCTTCAACCTTAAACATAAATTCACTTTTTCATCAATAAATCTGTGATTATAAGCAATCCGATTACCAAGTCCTTATTGATTCAGTTATAATCTTGTTTTCTCATTGTACACGAATATACTTAGAAAAGAATCGATTTTTTAATCCTTTCAGACTTTGAAGAAACAAAATGCTTGGATTGGCAAATATGCGGAAAGCGGATTGTCATTGTCATTCCGGCATAAAAATTGTTCGTTGGCTATCTGTCTCTTCATATTATGACATAGGCCGATGCCGATTGTAGGCGTTGGCTTGGGCGATATGGAAGTGTTGGAAGGTAGTGAATACAATCTTTATGGAATTCCAAAAGATACGATAGCGCAATGCAGTAGCCTTGCGTTTGTTATGGGTGAGTACTGAGACTGACTGACTGAGTATTATATTAGAGTATACTTTGTACCTAATTTGTAAATAATAGACAATTTTTTCAGAAGTGGCATGTAGGCTAAGCAACTAATGAGTAATATTTTAACTAATACTGTTCTCTAAACCTTTTGTATCATGCAATTAATAGTAATAAAATGTAATCTATATTTATCTATTATAAAAAATATATATCCTAGCCTAATATGTGTATTTTTGAAAAATGGAAGCTGTGCAATAATTATAGCTAAAGGATAAAGCTAATTCAATTGCATACTTTTTAACTAAAAAGGTTTATGAAATATTAGGAAAAAGTGCTTGGACTTGATCTGTGTTATTCTGTGTTCTGTTATTAGGTATATTATTTTTAGGTCCTGACTGTCCTGTAGGTATAGTGTAGTCTGTTGGGCAGTTGGGATGTAATTGAATTATAATTAGTCTTGAATCTTGTTTTGGATCTAATTTGATTTTTGCAGGTCTTGAGCCATCCAATAATCCAAATCATGCTATCATCTGGGAGGCACTCAACCTTCAGTCAAAACCTGCACTGCAAACTCTGATTAATTTCAAGCTGACCAACATTAATGACTTTTCTCTGCCACCCATGAAAACTAAGGTAAGTCTATTGCTGATAAAGTTATTAGATACCAATTTCTGGCTTGAACCAGGTCGGGAAAAATCGTATTTTTTCTGAAATCTTGAGGCTCAATTTGCTCAACTGTCATGTACCTATTTTTGTTTGATTGAAAAAATCATGGTTTACACTTTACACTTTGCAAACATGTCATTTTATAACATTTTAAACTTCTACAATCCGCATTAATTCAATGCTCCTGCCAAAATATCCTGCAGAATGTAATAACAGCAAGTCAACTTAAAATGTTTCCTTGAATATTGCATAGTTGCGGTCACATCAGAGACTCAGAGCGGTCAGACTGCATTATCACATGTTCAGTTGGCACTTGACTCTTAAGTGATTAGTGAAGACATATGTTAGTGTTGCTGTACAATTGGACTGTTTTAGGGTAAAATTAGATATTTGGGATTAGGGTAACACATGCACACAACTTCGTAAACAAGTTTGCGGTTTGTAAATGGCTTTTCATGGCCAAGATATGGAATTCACAGCTTGCAGAAATGGAATCACGACTCAAAGAAGGAATCTTTGCTGGCAAACCCATAAAATGATGGCTCAAAAAATCCAGTCCCGGCTTGCCAAGTAGATACTGTATATTCCATGCCTGTCTTGAACTAATACAGACAATTATTTTTAGTTCCTTATACTTCTTTGAAGTTTTATTAACATTCATTAATGAAAGCACTAATGGAGCTAGAGCTAACTATATTTCTAAATTGCAATAGTTTATCCCTTCATTTAGGAACAGTATATATACATTTAGATTTAGACAGTAAACATCATCTCACATTCTGGATGATTATTTTTAAAATTTTTGACTGCATATATGTATGTGTGATGTTAATGATGCTTTTATGTTCAGCGCCAGTCATATGAATGGTATACACCTAAAGGGGTCCTAAAGAGCAACTGGATGGCTAAGTATCTTCACCACATTCCTGCCCTCGTTGCCATATTCTACACTCTTGACTGGAGTGACTCAAATTGGCTCAATAAGAAAAATGAGTTGGCAAACATAGTTTCATCTGTAAAGTGAGTACACTTAGCTGATAGTTGTTTTACAGTTAGTTAGGATTAGACGTTTAAAATCCAGTTGAATGATTTGATCCTTCATGTGCACCTGTGATCCCCATCAAATTATTTGTGTTATTTTGAAATAGATTAGTAAATTTTAAATGATCCATGCTTCTCTTTAATGAGTTAATTTTTTTATTTCTACATTAAATTTTTTTATGTAATATATGAAGAATTGTAATCAAGAAGTGATAATATTTGTATATTTCTTGAAGTACCATACTCATGGTTCATTTTGATTGTAGTACTCCAATTTCAGAGCTATTATTGGGGAACGTCACTGCCGAGTTGCTGTGATTTTACTCCAGAATGCTGCTGGGTCTCCTGCAACAGATTCTTCATCCCCCTATGCTCCTAATTCAGGTAACTAGTCACCATTAATATGACTTGTATAGATTCAAGGAGCTCTATGGAACTTGAACACTTAGAAATACACTGAGATTTGAGCTTTTTTAAGTTCCTAAATGTGATGTGATAGATTGATCTATATTTAATGTACAACTCTTGTATCTTTTTATATTAATATTTAACCTGAACTTATACTGAATTGTAACAACTTGCATTGCAGTCAGCTTCCTGATATCACCAATAGAGATTTGGCTACTCATATGATCATGAGAAATTGGAACAATGCAATAATTTATATGTCACTTGGATACTTTTTAGCACATTTTCTCATTTATTGAAAAAAGGCGCTATTGTGCTCATGTCTGTCAGTCCGTGACTTCACGTCACAGACGGACAAGAAAATGCGCTCTCTGTCACTCACTGCAGTGAGTACTACCGTAATCTAATTTTTTAGTGGTGTGTCAAATAAATTCACAACATGAAATATAAGAGTCTGACTGTCTGAGGTTAAAATATAAGAGTCTGACTGCCTTCATTATTATAAATCTTCACACTAATTTTCATAATCTATGCATGCCAAGATCATGATCTCTGTGGGCAGCTCATTGGATTAATTTTCTAAGGTGTACGTATTATTCTTTCAGAAACTGAAACAAATGCAAGTCTGAGTGGAGAACGAGCAAGCATTTTGTGTGAATCATGTGACCTGCCCACAAAACATCTCTTTGTGCTACCACTGAACGATGCTCAGCTCATCCCAGGCTATACTGCTAGGTAATCACATTGAAAATTTTGTGGTAACAGTCAAATATTGAAATTTATTTTTGTTCAAAGTTAGGTGTAATTGCCTGATTCAATTCACCTGCAATATAAATGATTAGAAAAAGAATATTTAGGAAACATTAGTAACAAGAATAGGATCACAGTTCACAGCATCTCAAAGGTCAACGTTTCAAGACTTATTGTTAATGGCACCTATCTGTTTATTATGAAGGAAACAGTTCTTATAGTAGAAATTATCCTTGACTAGCCTTGGTTGTATGCAACATGAATTTTGTATTGAAAGGAAAATTTTTTGTGTCTGGTTATATATTCTATTTAAGAGTGCATGAATATTTATCAATCTTAGAAAGCAAAATCAAGAGCTAGGATAGAAAGTAGATACCGTATGAACTGAATTTTAATTCAGAGAGGCATTTATTAATCCATTCTTTCGAGGTGTAAAGTGTGATTACTTAGAAGATGTTGGAAAAAAAATCCAAAAACTGCTCTTCTGCCTTGTATGTGACAGCCATGGGCAGACAACAAAATCTTCAGGCGGTACATAGATTTTAACATTGTTTCACTCTTAAATAGGTTGGAAGCAGCTTTATCAGAAATAGCTGGAGGTTTTTACTTGAGTGAAAGCAAAACTGTTAGAAATCATCGTGACTTCCTCAACAAGACCAACCATCAACTGCTGTTTGTACGTCACTGTTTCAAGACCGGCTTCCTGCTGGAGATGAAGAATGACCTACAGGCGGCCATCAAGTGAGCAACAAGCTCGCTATAATTATATTCTTTATAACATAATTATTGTGTTAATGTCTCAAGAAGAAATTTGTTAACAATTCCCTTGAAGTTCTATCATGAATGGCATTTATTTATCATGTTAAATGAGATTTTACCCGTTTAAAGTATGGCCATTTGTATTTGGCAGTAATTGGCTCCAAACTTTCTTGTGGATGAAATAATCAGAAGATTTATTTTGTTTCAGAGCTTATCAGCAAAGCTACCAGCATCTCTCAGAGCTCCGCTTCACTGACACTAATTTGCACGAGATCAGGATATCCTCAGCCATCATCAATTATAAGGTCTTATCACAGTCTATTAGTCTGAAATTTATTGCAATTATCATGCGTGATTCCCAATCTTAAGCCAAAGGTATTTCTAAAATCGAACTCCTATCATGCAACAATATTTATGACTGTGATATTTATTTGCATTACGGTATAATAGAAATATTGCTTGTCACCCGATCTAGTACATTGCCTGACTTATATCTATATTACAGGTTTGTCGAGTAAACTTCCTCCTGAACTTGCCTCGCGACGCCATTGCTCAGTTCCGGCGTCACATTGATCTTTTCCGGCCCCGCATGGGGCCCAAATCTCTGATTTTCGAGCACTATGCGTGGCTTGCTTCTCAGTACGAACTTTTTGGGTGGCTCTTTGAGAGCGCCGTCCAGCAGGGACTGCCTGCCGTCCAAACGCAGCATCCTGGATTCTATTACCAACAGGCAGCTCAATTTGCTTCGCTGCGACGCACAACCGCCTTGCACCTCTGTTCGGCAGCTACTGACCAGCACAACCACATGCTCGATGGTATTGATAGCCTGGAAATATATGGACAGCGCCCGTGGAGAGCTGGCAAACACAGCTTGGAACCACCTGAGCCTGAGAGAGAGGCTTGTGGTGTCGAGGCCATTCAGTATCATGAACTAACTAAAGTCCAGCACCATGAAATGATTATCCCGCTGTACTCTCGAGCAATGGCCCAGTTTCAGCGGTACCGATGTCCTCGAATCAAGCAGCAGCTCATGGTGCAAATGGCAACTGAGTATCAGAAAGCAAAACAGTACCAAAAAGCTTTAGCGTGAGTATTAATACTATTGTTCTGCACAGTTCTGTTATATATGTTACGGTATAGAATGTGTAATACACGATGGTATTTTTACAAAAGTTTCAGTTGGTTCAATTAAAGTTCGGCGTCAAGTATCAGTATACGGTACGCACCACGTGCCTGTAGTGCCTATGTTGACCAGAAGACAGTGAGACAGCCATGCCAAGCGTATTCAAATGTAAACATTATTAACCAAACGTGGAAAAGGGAAAAATTATTTTGTATTTTCATTTGTCATTAATAGTCAATTTTTATGATAGAATCGATGTTTTATGATGTTTTATCACTATAGATAGACATGAATAGAATAGATGTTTTATCACTCTAGAAATATTAATGTGTGGTCGTGATATACCCGATCATACTCACGTTGCCATGTCTCCTAAAGCGGCCCCCTATAAATAGCGTGGTGCAGCACGTGCTGGGTCAGTACCGCTCGGAGCGGTGGTGGGCGCTGGTGTCGTCGTGCGCGCTGCTGGCGCTGCAGTGCGCGTCCGCTGTTGCTGACGTGCCGGCATACGTCGCCGCGGCGCTCGAGATCGCGTCGCCCCGCGTCACGTTGGCGCCCTCCCTCAAGATCCAGGTCTTCAGGGACGGTCTCATGAGGGTGCTCAAGGTAGGGTTATTATTTTAGACAGCATCATATCGCGTTCATAGTTGCTTATTTTATACAGGATAATATCGCGTTCATGGTTGCTTATTTTACGCAGGATAATATCGCGTTCATAGTTGCTTATTTTAGGCAGGATAATATCACGTTCATAGTTGCTTATTTTAGGCAGGATAATATCACGTTCATAGTTGCTTATTTTAGGCAGGATAATATCGCGTTCATAGTTGCTTATTTTAGACAGGATAATATCGCGTTCATAGTTGCTTATTTTAG